>NC_048893.1:50344902-50479833 GCF_011077185.1 Oxyura jamaicensis | reverse complement strand
GGAGGGGAGGGCAGTGGAGGGGAGGGCAGCGAAGGGGAGGGCAGCGAAGGGGAGGGCAGCGGAGGGGAGGGGAGGGGAGGGGAGGGGAGGGCAGCGGAGGGGAGGGCAGCGGAGGGCAGCAGAGGGGAGGGCAGCAGAGGGCAGCGGAGGGGAGGGGAGGGGGGGAGGGGAGGGGCTTGCTTTCAGAATCATGAAACAATTTCACTGAAAGAGAGATCCTCAGCTCAAAGCATGTCCAATTGGATGAGATTGCTCAACCCTTGTCCAGGTGAGTTTTGAGCATTCCATCCAAGGATAGAGATTCCACCTTCACCATGAAAAAGGTTTTATCAATGCACCTTTAAAAAGACTCTGTATCCATCTTCTCCATACCTTCCATTATGTAGCCAAAGACAGTAACAAGGTCTCCCCATGAGCCTTCCCCTATGCTGGCTGAGAATGTTTCATTTTCAGCCCCTTCATTGTGTATATAAGCCAACAAAAGTTAGCAGATACTGATTGCTGAACAAGCTTCCAGAAGTTTCCTCAACTTCCCTTAAGGAAAGTTGAGAATGCTGCAAAATCACACATCTCTGCTGCACTTGCATCTTCTTTTTCTACCACAATGGGCCTTTACGGAGCCCACTCTGATTCCGAGAAAGATATTGTATTCAGTCCTCCTTGGCTCTGACACAACTCCTTGTCTGAGGTCTTTGGTGCCTGTACTATTCTTCAGGGTCTATCTTTTTTTGTTGTTGTTGTTGTTGAACAGATTTAGGACAGTTTATTCTCTCTGGTCAGACAAATACATCTATTACAGCTTAGACATTTGAATGAAATGATGGAATACAACAGGCAGACATGAAAACATATGATTGAAAATGATAGACAATGAATAATATTGCAAGAACAATCACAGAATATCACAACAGTAATCATTCTTAATAGGCATCAGCAATGACCTCATTTTTAAGAGAGCTGACAAATATGTGACAATTTTTCACAAAACATGCCTCGTGAACAATGGAATTAGAAATGAAAAATCAGAAAAAAAAAAAAAAAAAAAAAAGGAAGACAAACTGACAAACTACAGGCAGGATGTTCTGTTGTGCTTCTTATTAAAAATCAAGAAAAATAATTTCTGTTTATTCCCGTGGACAAAGAGGAGCCAGGTAAAAAGCAAAAACAGCATGTTTATAAATACTTTACGTAACAATGCATAAATATTCATAAACAGCATGAATATTTACACATGAATATGTGTATTTTATGCATAGATTTGAAGAAAGCTTCAGTTGGGTGACAGAAATTCTTATCACTTGTTACAATAAGCATTAAGGAGGAAATGACTTGACCTTTCTTTTGTTGATACCAGTGAAAAGAAGTTGTCTAGGATGATTTGCAGGAAAGAAAAGTGTTAACTGTTTCATGTTCCAAATGCATACCTATAACCTTCCTAAGATAAGACAAATGTGGAATGACAAAACAAAAAGGTTGTGTGTCATCTCATTCTCTAATGTAGTATATCTAGTCACTAATGATAACTGTAAACAGTTTGGACAAGCTGCATATAAACTCCTCAAGGTACTTTATATTTTATCTAATATAGTTGGCTCTAAAATGGCAACTGCAGCTCTAAGGGTTAATACTTGCACATCTACTTGAAGAATAAAGATTCAAAGATCTTCACTGTAGAACCACAATAAAACTATGGTCTTCACCATACTTAAATTTAACACAACATCAAATTTTACCCTCATTGTCCATTCATAGGACCTAGCACTTTGGTCTGCAGTACTATGTTCTAATACAGGTTGCTCTCAGACAGTGGCAAAGCAGGAATCACTACATAGGAATAGCCTTGGTTCTGAGTCACCCTTGAGAGGATCCTACTAGCCTGACAGAAAAAAAAAAAAAAAAAAAAAAAAAGCTCTCAAACCGTTGTTTCCTGTGTGTTAACTAAACTCAAAAGAGTTTAGCATATTTAGTATATTGGCTTATTCCAATCTGAAATAGGGGAAAAATTAAATGAGAAGAAAGAAGTAACAGTAACGTCAAGAATTCCAGTTGTTTGGTTTGGGTTGTCCTTGTTGAAGTATTGAACCTATTTGTATACCATTTAACTTATAGACATAATAATTTTGTGACTGTATTTACCAGATTACATTCCATACTTTCTCTATAATGAAGAGAAAATAATGAGATGAAAAAGAACAAAAAGTAGTCTCATAAAAAAGACGTTTTCCCATAAAACCTGCTCTAATTATATTTAATTCAAATAAATTTGATTTATAACTCTGTTAATTCATAATCATTATCGAAATAAAATATTAAGCATGGCACATAACCATTAGGTTACAGCTAAAATGTACAGACTCATCTTGTAAATATCTGAACTGGAAATGAGCGACATTAGTCTAACTCCTTCTAGTAGTGATGCTAGTAATGATACTCTCCCAGAAAACAAAACAAAAGAAAAAAAAAAAACTGAACTTTTTCAAAATTGAATAAGTGGACTTATTCCATTCCTGTATAAATAATAGTATCTCAAACTGTCATGTAAAACAAATAAGATAATAGGTGTTTAAGTAAAAGTCTCAGAAAATAGAATAAAATATAGATATTTTTTTTTTAAAAAAAAAAAAAGCTTGCTTTTTTATTTTAGAACTTAAAAAAAAAAAATCATAGAAAATTTAAATATGAGAAAAATATTCAAAAAAAAAAAAAAAGTTGCTCTAGGAGAAGTCTTCTGCATCTTTAACCCATCCGGGATTAAAATAATTTTGCAAAAGATGCATATGTAGTCATGTTCATAGAAGGTAATAATATATAAGTTTAATATATTTTTACATTTGTTTTAGTTCAAAACTACTTAATTAAGGTTTTTATGTTTCATCCTCTTTTATACCGGTTGCTTGTGTTTTCCTTTTGTAGCAGCTACATTCATGTGATTATTTTGAGGTCTTTAATATTACTGAAGCCTTAACTTCAGTAAGGAAAATACTTAGGGTCCCCTCACTCTCCATAAATCATCCATGAGATATCAGGCTCATCCATGAGACTGAACAGACAAAAGGTATCTAGCATTGATGGCCAGGCAGCATTTTTTAGAATGTCTTTAATCACCTCCTGATTTTGATATGATTCAGGATAATATTATGACTAATTGTACAAGCTGTTCCCAAACTGCTCCTCTCTCATCCTTAACTAGCCAGCCACTGACCTTTTTTCACAGAATCATAGAATCATATATTCATTAGGGTTTGAAAAGACTTCCAAGAACATGTGGTCCAACCATCACCCTACTTCCAATGTCACCCATTAAACTATGTTCCTACTTAACTTAGACTTTATCTTCCTGGACATATGCTGGAAATACAGTACAGCCCAGAGGAAGCAGTCTAAATGGTACCTGGAGTGCATGGAAGACAGCTTCCTGACTCAGCTGGTTAGTGAGCCTACCAGGGGAGGTGCCCCGCTGGACCTTCTGTTCACAGAGAAGGACTGGTAGGAGATGTGGTGGTCAGGAGCTGTCTTGGGCAGAGTGACCTCGAAATGGTAGAGTTCTCTATTTTTTGCAAAGTCAGGAGGGGGACCAGTAAAACTGCTGTCTTGGATTTCCGGAGGGCAGACTTTGAGCTGTTCAAGACACTGGTTGGCAGAGTCCCTTGGGAGGTGGTTCTGAAGGGCAGAGGAATCCAGGAAGGCTGGATGATCCTCAAGAAGCCTTAAAGGCTCAGGAGCAGTCTGTCCCCACATGCCCAAAGACAAGCCAGCGTGGAAGAAGACTGGCCTGGCTGGACAGAGACTTGTGGCTAGAGCTTAGGAAAAAAAGAGGGTTTATGATTTTTGGAAAAGAGGGCAGGCCACTCAGAAGGATTATAAGGCTGTTGTAAGGATGTGTAGGGACAAAATTAGAAAGGCCAAAGCTCTGGAGCTCAATGTGCCTACTACTGTTAAAGACAACAGAAAATGTTTTTATAAATAAAATAACACAAAAAGGAGGACTAAGGAGAATCTCCATCCTTTACTGGATGCGGGAGGAAACTTAGTGACGAGAGATGAGGAAAAGGCTGAGGTACTTAATGCCTTCTTTGCCTCAGTCTTTACTGGCAAGACTAGCTGTTTTCTGGATACCCAGTACCCTGAGCTGGTGGAAGGGGGTGGGGAGCAGGATGTGGCCCTCACAATCCACAAGGAAATTGTTGGCGACCTGCTACAGCACTAGGATGTACACAGGTCGATGGGGCCAGATGGGATCCACCCGAGGGTACTGAGAGAACTGGCGGAAGAACTGACCAAGATGCTTTCCATCGTTTATCAGCAGTCTTGGCTATCAGGGGAGGTCCCAGTCAACTGTCAGCTAGAAAATGTGATGCCCATCTACAAGAAGGGCTGGAGGGTTGACCCGGGAAACTGTAGGCCTATTGGTTTGACCTCAGTGCCAAGGAAGCTGATGGAGCAGATTATCTTGAGTGTCATCACATGGCACTTGCAAGGCAAGCAGGCGATCAGGCCCAATTAGCATGGGTTTGTGAAAGGCAAGTCCTGCTTGACTAGCTTGATCTCCTTCTATGACAAAGCAATGGTCTGGGTGGACAAGAGAAAGGTTGTGGATGTGGTCTACCTTGACTTCAATAAGACTTTTGACACCATTTCCCACACAATTCTCCTCAAGAAACTGGCTGCTCTTGGTTTGGACTGGTGTATGCTTCGTTGGGTCAGAAACTGGCTAGGTAGCCGGGCCCAAAGAGTTGTGGTGAATGGAGTCAAATCCAGTTAGAGTCCGGTCACTAGTGGAGTCCCCCAGGTCTCAGTACTGGGGCCAGTTCTCTTTAATATCTTTACTGATGAACTGGATGAGGGGATCAAGTGCACGCTCAGTAAGTTTGCAGATGATACCAAGCTAGGTGCGTGTGTCAATCTGCTCAAGGATAGGAAGGCTCTGCAGGAGAATCTGGATAGGCTGCACCAATGGGCTGAGGTCGGCTGTATGAAGTTCAACAAGGCCAAGTGCCAGGTCCTGCACCTGGGGCGCAACAACCCCAAGCAGAGCTACCGGTTGGGATCTGAGGGATTAGAAAGCTACCTGGCAGAGAAGGACCTGGGAGTGTTGGTTGATAGTCGACTGAATATGAGCCAGCCATGTGCTCAGGTGGCCAAGAAGACCAACAGCATCCTGGCTTGCATAGGAAACAGCGTGGCCAGCAGGGCTGGGGAAGTGATTGTCCCCCTGTACTTGTCTCTGGTGAGGCTGCACCTCGAGTACTGTGTTCAGTTTTGGGCCCCTCGCTACAAGAAGGACATGGAGGTGCTCGAGCGAGTCCAGAGAAGAGCAATGAAGCTGGTGAGGGGTCTGGAGAACAAGTCTTATGAGGAGCAGCTGAGGGAGCTGGGCTTGTTCAGCCTGGAGAAGAGGAGGCTCAGAGGCAACCTTATCGCTCTCTACAGGTACCTTAAAGGAGGCTGAAGCGAGGTGGGAGTTGGTCTATTCTCCCACGTGCCTGGAGACAGGATGAGGGGGAATGGGTTAAAGTTGCGCCAGGGGAGGTTTAGGTTGGATACTAACTTCTTTACTGCAAGGGTTGTTAGGCATTAGAATGCCTGCCAGGGAAGTGGTTGAGTCACCATCCCTGGAAGTCTTTAAAAGACGTTTAGGTGTAGAACTTCGTGCTATGGTTTAGTGGAGGACTTGTTAGTGTTAGATCAGAGGTTGGACTTGATGATCTTGGAGGTCTCTTCCAACCTAGATGATTCTGTGATTCTGTGATTCTGTGGTTCTGTGATTCTGAACTCTGAGCTCAACAACACTGAAGCACTCTCTAATATAGTCGTACCAATGCCCCTTCTTAGTTCCCTGTCCCGTCTGAAGAGCTTGTAGCCATCCATTGCAGCACTCCAGTCATGGGAGTGGTCCCACCATGTTTCAGTGATGGCAACTAGGTCATAGTTTTCCTACTGCACAATGGCTTCCACCTCCTCCTGTTTGTTGCCCATGATGTGTGCATCGGTGTGGATGCACTTCATCTGTGTTGTTACCCTCACCCCCAACCTTGGCATTGCTCCCCCAGGCTCATATCTCTTGAGCCTCATTTCCTCCCTGTCCCCCTTCATACTTAGTTTAAAGCCCTCTTAATGAGCCCTGCCAGCTCCTGGCGTAGGATCTATTTCCCAGTTCGAGACAGGTGGGGTCCATAAACAGCCATCAGGCCAGATGCCAAGTAAACGTCCCCATGATCAAAAATAAATAAATAAAAATTATTTTGATAGCACCAGATAAATATACTCCCAGCCATATATCTTAAATTTTGTCATGGTTTTGGCCAGGATAAAGTTAGTTTTCTTTGTAAAGTCTCACACAATTATGTGTTTTGGATTTTTGATGAAAACAGTGGTGATAACACACCCATGTTCAAGTTGTTGAAGAGCAGTGCTTGCAATGAGCCAAGGTCTTTCCAGCTTCTTGTGATGCCCTGCCAGAGAGGAGGCAGGGGGTGCACAAATTGCTGGAAGGGGACACAGCCAGGACAGCTGACCCACACTAACCAAAGGGATGTCCCATATTGTATGGCATCATGCTCAGCAATAAAGCTGAGGTTATGAAGGAGGAAGGGGGAATGTTGGGAGTGATGGCACTTGTCTTCCCAAGAAACTGCTCTGCATGATGAGCCCTGATTTCTTGGAAGTGGCTGAGCACCTGCCTGCTGATGGGAAGTAGTAAACACATTCCTTGGTTTGCTTTCCTTGCAGGCGCAGGTTTTGTTGTTGTTTCATTGAAACTGTTTCATTGCAGCTGTTATTTCAATGTTGTCAACCCATGAATTCTCCCACTTTTACCTTTCCGATTCTCTCCGTCATCCCAGCTTGGGAGAATGAGTGAGCAGCTGTGTGGTACTTAGCTTCCTGCCGAGAGTTAAACCATGACAAATTTTCACACAGTATTTACGTTCCCTGGAATTCTCTAGTCCCCTTTTTGTCATCCCCTCCAACATCTTCCTAATGTCTTGCTTGCTGTCTTTTTGCTTATCACACTCCAATCAAACTACGTCATTTCATACAATCCAGTCTGCTGACTTTCTGTCCATTAAATGAAAGATCTAAACAAGTCTGAAGGGGTCTGCAGCTCCTGTGTTGTTGTGCAAGCCTCCCTCCTACTGCAGGAGCATTGGCTCAGGTTTCTGGCCTAGACTCAGGCCTTCCCAGAGCTTTTGGGCAGTGTTCATATGCATGAGGGAGGTGTTTTGAAGTTAGACTTGGGGGGGGGGGGGGGGGCTGGAAATCAGAAAAAAAAGACCTGTTTTCAGTCCCTTCTTAAATGTCCTTGTTTAAATGTATCAAATATTTGCTGGAACATAGACTGGGCTTTTGGAACAGGTTTTGCATATAATTCCAGATATGAAATTGTGCTATACTCTGGTGTTTCTATGCATTCCAAAAGTGACACTTACACTTCATTGAAAATTGAGCTTTGTGAGATTCAGTGCAGTACAGAAGGTGAGCAGATGGCACCACCAATGTACTACATGTATAAATATCAAGTGAGCTTCCTTGCTCATGTTCTATCATACATCATTCTAAAAAGAACTACAACCAGCATGAGAAAATGCATTAGCATTTCACTAGCATTTCACTGTCTCAGAATCCGCTGTCTCCCTAATGTAGGACAGATTCCTTAGGTTAAGGATCCTTCTGTATCCTGCTGCCTACCCATATCACTCTTCTCACTGAATCCAGTCATTGTCCTCACCCTCTATATGATCTCCAATATATTTTGCTGGTTTCCATAATTAAAGTGAGACACAGCTTTTTACTCTTGCTGATGCTTTTTTCAGTTTTAATAAGTCAATATATGCCTTCAGCTGGCCTTTGAACTTTGTTTCTATCGTTGTTGGATTGTGTTTTGCTTGTTACTCTTGGGAGTAATTTCCTGTAAACATTCATAAAACTCACCCAATTTCCCTTTCAAATTCCTTGTTAAAACCTTGTTAAAACTCTTCTAGGAGTAGAAGATACCTGAAAATGATTAGCTTGGTATAAGTTCATGCTCCCCATATTTGGTCATTGGCCAGGCCAACCAGTACTTCCTTAGTATCTCCTTGTTTGTCTTTTTGTGTATATTTAGTGCCTCTTGTCCCATTCTAAGACCTTTCACACACACATGCACATAAACATGATTCAATTACAGTCACTGTAGGTCTATAACCTATTTGCTCTGCTTTTGCACAATGCTTAGTCTAGTCATAGAGCAAGGGCCATGATTGATCTTGGAATTCATAGAATCATAGAATCATCAAATATCCCGAGTTGGAAGGGACCCATAAGGATCATCAAGTCCAACTCCTGGCACCGCACAGGTCTACCCAAAAGTTTAGACCATGTGACTAAGTGCACAGTCCAATCTGTTCTTGAATTCAGACAGCCTCAGTGACTGACTTCACTGGAGAGCGTTGCACACGTTCCAGTGTGCAACCACCCTCTTGGTGAAGAACCTCTTTCTGACATCGAGCCTAAACTTCCCCTGCTTCAGCTTAACCCCGTTCCCGCGGGTCCTATCACTGGTGTTTATGGAAAAAAGGTCTCCTGCCTCTCCACTCCCCCTTGCGAGGAAGTTGTAGACCGTGATGAGATCTCCCCTCAGCCTCCTCTTCTCCAGGCTGAACAGGCCCAATGACCTCAGCCGCTCCTCATATGTTTTCCTATCCAGGCCCTTCACCATCTTCATCGCCCCCCTCTGGACACTCTCCAACAGTTTAATGTCCTTTTTGTACTGTGGTGCCCAGAACTGCACACAGTACTCGAGGTGAGGCCTAACCAGTGCAGAGTAGAGTGAGACAATCACTTCCCTCGACCGACTAGCAATGCCGTGCTTGATGCATCCCAGGATACGGTTGGAATTGCAATAGTGTGGTGTCCTGGTTTCAGTTAGGACAGAGTTAATTTTCCTCCTAGTAGCTGGTAGGGTGCTATGTTTTGGATTAGGATTAGAAGAGTGCTGATAACATGCTGATGTTTTAATTGCTGCAGAGCAATGCTTACACTAAGCCAAGGACTTTTCAGCTTCTCGCTCTGTCCTGCCAACAGGCAGGCTGGGGGTGCAGCAAGAGCTGGGAGGGGACAGACCCAGGACAGCTGACCCAAACTGGCCAAAGGGGTATTCCATACCATCTGATGTCATGCTGAACAATATATAGGGGTGGCTATCCAGGGTGGGGGGGGCGGCTGCTTGGGGATAGGCTGGACATCGGTCAGCAGGTGGTGAGCAATGGCATTGTGCATCACTTGTTTGTACATATTATTATTATTACTATTATTATTATTTTCTATCTTAATAAACTGTCTTTATCTCAACTCACAGGCTTAACTTTCCCGTTTCTCTCCCCCAACCCGGAGGGGAAGGGGAAAGGGTGAGCGAACGGCTGTGTGGTGTTTAGCTGCCAGCCAGGTTAAACCACAACATGTGGTTGAAAGAATCTCAGTCCTTGTACCTTTCTAGTAGACACCATTGGAAAAGGTATGAGAAGCAAGACTAGATCATCTCTTAAAAGTCCCATTAAATATACAATACCTTGTTAAACAAGAAAACAATAATACTAATTACACAATCTCATTCTAAAAAAAAATGCCATTGTTCATCTCCAATAATCACTGTCTTGTAGTCTAGAAGGTCTTTTTTATTTAATCCTAAAAGTTTTGAATGTTAAATAGATACAAGCCAATCTTAGTTGTCTTAGTTGGCCATAAAAAAAAAAAAAATAAATAAATAAGCAAATTTTTGAAGTGGTTATAGTATAGTCATATTTAATTATATAGTTTGAACTGACACTGGAGGCAGAAACATATCTCATGACCTAACTCTTATGATGACATTATTAAAAAGAGGGAAACCATGCATGTTCTTATTATTAAAGACAAGTTCATCTGATTAAAGACAAGCTTGTTTTGTGTTTGAAAATTAAGTATGATATGTTATGTGCAGGTCCTGTCCCATCATCTTTTATGAATTTCATGGCTTCAGACATCTCATATCACCTAGCAGAAAGACAAAAGGATACTCAGCAATTCCGTGCTATGTGATGCATGTACAGTTACATGTACATACCTAAGGATTTTTCTTCCTGGAATATTGAAGAATTTAAGGTGGACTAAGCTTTGAAAATCTAAAATGAATCTTAATAATGTATACATATCTCATGGTAATGGTATATAGAAGCTAGGAGTGCATAAATTATTACTACAAGATGATTCTGCACTGGAAATTATATGAGTTCCCAGGATATTTTGTCATGGTCAGTTGAGGAAGGAAATGCCAATGTAAAGGTTAACCATATATAAAAAGTACAAGGTTTGATATTGCCTAATAAAAGGCATCAGACAGCTAGAGTTAATCTCCTTTGTGAGAATAGGATTTCTTGGACCAATACTTAGTAAGTACATTTATCCTGTTTATCCTAGGTGACCTTTTGTCCCATTATATGTATTTGATACTTCAGCACAAATGCTATAGAAATATAGAGAGAATAGATATTCCCACTAAACTAAAAGGGCAAAGTACCTATTTGTTTTCAAGATGGGTAGGTCTGACTAAATGTATGTCAAATGAACATCACTCTTGATTTTGCTTTCCCAGCAAAATTGAATTTCCTCATGAACAAGAGGGATTTTTGCTCTTACGCGAAATAGTAAAACAGGAGAATCCACACAGCATCAGTTGAATATCTTCCTTCATTCAGATGTCACACATTACAGTTTGAAAGGATTTGCTCTGCCACAATTAGGATCACAACGAGTAACATTTCTCAGTATATTAAAACTAAGAATTGAGTATTAAAACATGGGGCTTGAGCTCTTTTACTGCATTACTGAAAAATAGTGGTCTCTTTAGTGTTGTGAATCTGTTTATGAGTACAAATATTAAAAATAAAATAATGTTTCAAGTCATTTAGACAAAATATTCAAATCCTACAGATGTGAACTGTACTGATTTGAAAAACAATAATATCTTTTGATTTTATTCTTTTGTTGTTGTTCTTGTTAATTTACTGTGTAAAGAAAATCCTTTCTACAGTTTCTATTAAATGCTCATCACTTTTATTTATCCTCCTGTGATTCCAAGATAGATAGATTTCACAAATTCTCTATAAAATATTCTGAAAGTTTTAAAAAAACTAAGACTGTCTCTAGTATCTTCTTAATACTGTGCTTGTCACTAAATATTCAGAAACTGAGAAACACTTAACTATACATAAAAGGAACCAAATGCACTTATTTATAATAGAATCATAGAATATAAGTGGAAGGGGAATTGGAATTGGAATGTAACAAGGGCCATAAAGTCCAACTCCTGGCTCTACACAGATTACCCAAACATCAGACCATGTGTCTGAGAACATTGTCCAAATGCTTCTTGAATTTCAGCAGGCTTGGTGCCATGACCACTACCCTGAGGAGCCTGTTCCAGTTCCTGTCCACCCTCTCAGTGAAGAGTCTTTTCCTAACATTCAGTCTGAATCTCTCTGATGCAGCTTTATGCTGTTTTCTCAGGTCCTATCAGTGGTCACCACAGAGAAGTCATCAGCATGTCCATCTCTGCTCCCCCTCATGAAGATTTCAAATGCTATATTGATAATCCATAATCCATCTTTTATTTAGATTGAAGATATGTATATACATTTCTGCCCTAGAAAGCTGGAATGCATAAAGGTATAATTATTTTCTAAGACACACACACACACAAAAATATATATATCATGTTAGTTTTGTTTGTTTGATTGTTTGTTTTTGTGTTTTTGTTTGTTTTTGTGGGGGAGCAAAAGTTGATCAAGATGCAGTAAAAGCATGTCTCACTTTTATGTGATTCAGAATATGCACTTCAGTTACGATTGGACCTCCAAACTCACCAAATTAATGGGAGTCTTTGTACTGCTTTTCTGGTTTTGGTTAAGGACCTAGGCATGTGACATCAAAAGAAGGATTTACAAGTTAGGGTTCATTTTTGGTTCAATTGTCTTCTGCTGGTAGATGTCTTACAGTTCAAAAAGCTATACTAGGATTCTCACCCTTTGATCATGAATACCTTTGCAAAGCAGTGAAGAAAAAGTAGAATGTGCTTTCATTAGAATCTATTCCAAGAAGAAATATTTTCAAAGCTTGAATTTTGCAAGAGCAATTTTGCAATAAGTTCTCATATGGAAAACTAAACACTACATATGGAAAACTAATCAAAAGGATCTTGGAACATAGTATGTTTTCAGGTCGGTCCAGAAGGAAAGGGATCAAATTAATTACAAAAATTTACTAGCCAATGTGCTGTGCAGTCAATCAATTGCCTGCACAGCACATTGAAACAATACACAGATATAGCAAAGCATCCCTAAGTGAGCCAGGTCAGGCTCATATAATCTTCACCCAAGTTAAGGTACAGATCTGTGTGGGGCAGCAGAGGTTCTGCTCCCAGAACAAAAGCTGCCCCCAGAAGACGAGTACAATGTAGTGTCTTGAGACTTCTATGTGTAAGGGAACTTCCCTCCATGCTTGGAACTGGTTGAAAACCTGCTGAACCCTCCTTCTGACTGAAATATGGTTTATCTAAATAAATGATTTTTAATGTTGTGAGCATTTCAGTTTTGTCAAAATAAATATTCTTTGTGTCTGAGAAACTAAAATGTTGTTTTGGACCTTTTCTGACTGTATTGGTCTGACTTTTGATGAAGAAACAGAAAATATTTATTTAATCACAGTAGTATATACTTCACTGTTATATTATAGTGTCTGGTTTAAAGAGTCCCATGGGTTAGCTCTCTGGAATGAACTGAGTCAGCATAAAGTAGTATGGAAGATATAGTCTAGGAAGATATCCTAGTTCATTGGCAACAGGGAATAAAGCTCCAAAATGGAAATGCTATGAGCCCACAAGATTCAACAGCCATTAACCTGAAAGTTTTTAGGTGACTTCACTAAGCAAAAATTGAATATATGGACCAATTTTGTATTGACATTGCATATATATATTTTTTTCCAATGTAGGATAAAAAATAATAAATAAATAAATAAATAAACTGAAATATTTTAACTGTCCAGCAAAACAAAAAATTCAATTCTCTTTAATGTGACATGTAGGATTAGAAACAATTTAAATATTTCCCAAACTTGTGTAATTTTAAGAACCATTTTCTTACAATTTCTAAAATTTAACAAGTAATGACACATCTGTGTTATCTTTATTGCAAGTTGAAAATAAGTGCAGCAAACCACAGCATTTTAACTTTCATTAAATGTTCTAATTCTGCTAGTCCTAAAGGTGCATTTGTTGTAGATGATGTATACAGCTCCCAGTACAATCAAATAAAGAGATTAAGAAGTATATGTTCAATACAGTTAACTCCCTTGCTACAGTAGGATGGATGTTGTTTATCCACAAAAAAAAAAAAAAAAAAAAAAACAAGGATGCATGAAATCACTGTCATAAAA
Source organism: Oxyura jamaicensis (assembly GCF_011077185.1). Classification (NCBI taxonomy): domain Eukaryota; kingdom Metazoa; phylum Chordata; class Aves; order Anseriformes; family Anatidae; genus Oxyura; species Oxyura jamaicensis. The sequence continues at coordinate 50,466,387 of NC_048893.1, read as the reverse complement.
TAATAATAATAATTATTATTATTATTATTTAAAAGTGCATTCCCTGAGTATGCCCAATATAGTTATAAAGATTTTCACAAAGCTTCTGATATTTAATTGTAAAGACACACCACATTTTGTGGGAAATTATCCTGTTTAAAGACAACTACTTTATAAATATGAAGTGTACAATAGCAACTGCAGGAAATCTCCTTCCCTAGGTACTAGCATTTACTGATAATTCTGTACTGTTTCTCAGACATCTCTTTCTACTTTGCCTGCACTATAACCACTGAACAAGTCAATACATATGTAACCATCAAATAATTGGGCTTATTTTAATGAATGCAGTGAGAACTTTGGTCACTTGGGGCTGGGCTGCTGGGCTGCACTTGTTAGGTGTTTTCCTTTGAATATGGTATTCTGTATTTTATGTTTTCTCAATGTATTTGTCTGTATAAAGTAACAAACACTTGTCACTCATTAGCTGTTAAGCTTTTGTGAAAAGTATGTCAATGTGTAAATCAACATTGTTCAAAGTAATTCATACTTTAAAAATACTGTGCATTTAGTAGATCCTGCAGAAATGGCACTGAGGTACTCATCACTGCGGAAACTGATATTATTGTATGGTAGACATTCTTCACTCTGATTTATCTTCCTCTTTAATCACTAGCAAACACATCACTACTTAAATATTGCTTTTTGGGCAGTGCCATTGGTTTTATATGCGTGATAGCTTTAAAATTGCAGTTTTTGAAACACTGTACAGTTTATCAAATCTGTAAGACTTACATTTCTCATCAAAATAAAGAGACAGACAACCAGAGAAACTATTACCATTATTTCTTCAAAGCCAATTTTCTTTTTTTGTTGTTGCTGGTTATTTAATATGACAGGTTCCAGAGGAGTGTGAAATAGATGTGAAGATTTACAACTACTTCTCAGCAATCTCCACTGAGGGAAATAAGAAAGTTTGTATTTCAAATCAATACTCAGTGCTCCTTGCCAACTCTTTTTAACTTTTTAATATCTTTCAGAATTTCTGCTGCAAAGATTACAAGCTTCAGGGGATTTTTATTTCTCCTTAAAGTCATAGCAGTAGTTGCGGATCTGGAACCCTTCTTTGAGAATGTTTGATAAATAGTTCATCTTCATTATGATTAATTTTGGAGCCTCTTCCCCATTTGGTACAAAAACATAAAATATAAACTGTCATGGCTTTATGCATAGATGTAGTTCTCCTATCTCTAGGGCATACTACCTATCTGTGTGCAATGAAACATGCAAAGCTAAAAAGCAGAAGGGAACAAGGACGAGTGATGGATGTAATTCCTGGTACACAAAGCATGTGGATAAACCCCACTTAAGTCCAGGTCCAAGAGAGACTGCAATTTTCAAAACTGATGCACAGGTACTGTAAGATTTTCAAGTACATATATATTTTAAGCATCTATTTTTTTTTTTCCACATGAAAACTTTTGAGGGTACTACAAACTTCAGCTTCTGTGACTGCTGAGAGGTGTTGCTGTCTTAATGAAGCAAGACTGGTTGTTTATCTTCCTCAAAAATTTTGTTAGGCTTTTTTTCACCTCCACTGCTTAATGCACGAAGTTTTCAGAATTTTAAGTATGGGATAGAAAAAAATAAAAATAAAAAATCAGTGGTGACTAAGGCTTTTCTTCAAAGCATGACTAAGGAGAAGTAAACAGTGTCAGTTCCATACCATGTTAGACTATTGACTTTTTTTTTTTTTTTTTTTTTTGGTCAGGCTATTAAAGGAAATGCCAGAGAGCGTTAACCATCTAGCATTTTAATTCAGGTCTTCTTTTTTCTTTGTGTGTGTGTGTGTGTGTGTGCACAGGAAGATGGTTTTATTCCCTCTTATTAAAGCTGTTTATATGGAAAAAAAAAACTTAATGGCTTTGTGGTAGAGAAAGCATGAGCAAAACAATAAAAGGATGATTATGGCAAAACGTTTGAATCCATCAACTATTTAACATACTTTATAAGATGACTCTTTACAGCAAGAATATGAAAACGGTTCTCTTCCTTTTACTTACATGGCTTGGGGACAGGCAGAAACATGTTTACACTTGAATTCTCCTTATGAATAAAGTATTTCATTATTCATTTGAAATGCAACATTATTTTCAGGAGGTGCAAGAGCACACATTCTCAGCTAATTAAAGAGGAAAGTTTTTAATGACGAAAGAACATTTGTCCCACTCCACCCCATCCTGAATGATGAAGATTTTGAACAATTTTCCAGATTCTCATCTAACCATTATAATGAGTGCTAAAAGTGTTGCAATTTCTTTTCCATCTGTTTTAGAAGAGGTTTACCACTGCTTCCCTTTTCACAGCAGGACCCACATTAGAATACTATTGAAGACGGATAAGAATAGTAAATTTGAACTTCAGGAGACAGGTTTTCCTTTATTAGCAGACAGCACTTTTAGACCACCTTGTGGTAAGAACAAAAACACTCTCCATAGTGGTACCAGTGTTTGATGTGGAGCTACCTACTCAAGTTTGCAACTTCTGCATTTAATTCTTACATTTTTCATCCCTCTTACGCATTGGATGAGATCTAAATGTCTCAGAGTTAAACACTGATACTCTGTGCAATGGCACTAGAATCTCTCTCTGTGTCCCTGAGTTGTCAAACACAAATCTTTCCCACACTCTTTGACAATAGAAGATTGACCTTTTCTTATGCATGATGAAAGTCACCCCAAGGGATGGAATGCAATTATAAAATGTAAGCAAACTTTTGGATTAGCAGGTAAAGTATCAACATGTTTCCCATCTCTTTTCCCTCTGTCATTAGAAAGAGAGAAAGAAATGTGATTTTCATTCTTATGCTTCCAAATGAAAGCTTTCAAACTATTCCACAAATAGAAACTTAGTGTGGAAGTGCTTCTTAAGACTTTTCATGCCCTATAAGAAATATTTAGATTCTGTGAAATTTCCTGGAAATAGGAGAGTTTGGTCTTAAAGAAATCATTAAGCAGGACAGAGAACTGCTTAGCATGAAGAAAATGGTTCTACCTTTGTTATACTAAGCAGCAAAGAAAGCAAACGTTCCAAAGGGGGGAAAAAGTAAGTTGATTCTTATAAACCTTTTTTTATGCATTTACTTTCTAGTTGTTAAGAAACTCTTGATCAGATATAATATTTGAAACGAGGAACCAATAAACTCTAATCTATCATTACTTTAAATGTTTCCTTTACAAAAACTGATTTAGACAATGGAGAGCCCTTAGCTTATATAAAGAACTAGTCTATTTCTTTGTATATCATGATATATGCTTAAAGAAACACGTTATATATTTGAACATTAAATGTAACGGCTCCAAGCCATATGGACTGCAATTAAATTTCTTTCCAAACTAGTTCACCATAGTTCAAACTTCCTTACAACATATTTTAAAAATATTTGAGAAGAGTAAAAACAAAGACTGTGAAACTTCTGTTGGTCTCAGAAACTAAAGATTCTGTGTTAATCTGGCCCATCATATACTGTATTTTATTAGAAAGGCACAATACAGAGATTTTCAGATTGATATAAACAACATTTGTGTTTTGTTCAAAATAATGCAATGGACAGAATAGAACAGATTTCAAAAATGGAGATCATGGTTTATTTTACTATCAGTGTTTCAAAATTTTAATATGTTAAATTACAATAAAAAAATAACAGATAAAATACTAATACAGTTAAAACTGTCATACAGAAAAGACTCTTCCTAACATCTATTTCTCTTCTCTTCTGTCCACCTGTCTAATGCAGGTATCCTTTGGGTCCTAAACCAGAATTCCCACCTCAAGCAGAATGGGACAATGCAATGAAGACATGTCCACATCCTGAGTTCTTCACCAAGGAGAAGTGGGATATTGAAGGTGAGGGTTTATCCTCAGTCACAGGTATACTTGAGGTTATGTTTTACACTTTTTAGCACAATCTGACACTCTCACATTGGTAAAACTTCAAAGGTGCACAATACACTCCTTAGTCTCATTAAACACAAAGGGCTACTCTCTGTTACAAAAGGACTGTCCACTTTTGGCAGAACATTATCCTAGGGTATTCGCAGGGCTTCAATTACAATAGGCTACACCATAGTCACCTAACTGTTGGACAGTTGTCACAATGACATAAATAAGGTCAGGCCAAGGCAAGCCCAGGGATGTCCTGAGACCCTGCATTAAATGTTTACACAATACCCATGGCTTTTATTAACAAAATATATTACCTAGGCTTTGCTTGTGGTTTTTGTTTGTTTGTTTGTTTGTTTGTTTGGGGGGGTCTATCTGTTCCAGCAGACTTCTGATTTAAAACTTCAATATAGTGGGCTTCTCAGAATACACTGGAAATTTTTCCTCTGCAACTTCCCTCCCATTATATTTTAAGAAACCTGCTGAAGTACTTCCTTTCCATCAGATGATTAGCTAATGTTTATCTTTCTTCAGTAAACTTCTACTTGTGTTCTTGGTGCATTAAATAAGGCAAAGTTCTTAGTAAAGATAGACCAGTTTCTGAATAAAAGTGTTAAAATTTAAAAATTTATATGAAAGGCATTTCCAGAAGAAAAGGGGAGGAAAAAGTGATATTTTCATCTAGTTCTGGACACAAAGCTTCTGTTTTCTCTGAATGTACATGCTGTGCCTTTTTTGCTGTCACTGTCTGGTAACATATTTACTTAAACTCCTCTGCTGGACCTTTGTTGCCCAAAGTCTGATTTACCTTACTAATTTCCTGTTTGGGGAATCTACATGTTTCTGTAACATCTGAACTTTGTAGGTAATATTAAGACCTTTATATTATTCAGATTTTGGAGAATCACAAAGTAGACAAAACTACTTGCTAAGAGTAGTTTTGCAAGTTCAAACTCTGAATTACACAAAAGCTTTAGAAACTTTTTTTTTTTTTTTTCCCATTCCTTCAACATTTTATGTATAAATTCTGTTACAGTGTTCCTTAAGAAAAGGAACATATGGCCAGATTTGGATAGTTTCTTTTCAAGCCTATCTTTATGCAAATACCCTTGACATATATATAGCAGCAGTTAAAATATGTTCTTAAACCTCATGTCTTAGACTAGAACTTTTGTAAGTCAGAGTAATGCCCTTGATGCATTATTTAGTCTGAAAGGTAGAAATGAAGTGATTTATAATGTATCACAAAGTCAGGGTTTTCTTCCTTGATTCTCATGTTTCACTTCAATCTGAAAATAACTGTCATTCGGTCAAACATATATCTTTGAATCTCAATTTTTGTTTTGTTTGTCTTTGCTTTGCTTTTACTACACCAAATGCCCAGGCAGGTCATTCTCTAGCATGCTATTTAGATTTTCTTTCATTGATAAATTATATGCTGGAAGAATTTGATAGAGGGAAGTCTTCACCAGAACATGGGTTTCAACTGATAGAGAAACTTTGATCTTCTCTTTATTATTCATAGAAAATATAGCAACATACCTTCACAGAAGAGTTCTCATCACTTAACTTTGTCAGCATGGAATTTATTCTCAGTTAACTTCCAGCTCTTTTTCTGAATAAACTACACTACAGGTCTCGTTTTTGTCCCTCTGAGAGGCTTAAGGAACCATGTCCCTAAACATCAAGTCCAAACTTTGCATAAACAGCCCCAGGGATGGTGACTCCGCCACCTCCCTGGACAACCTGTCCCAATGCCTGACCACTCTTTCTGAGAAGAAATGTCTCCTAATTCCTAACCTGAACCTCCCCTGGCGTAATTTGAGGCCATTCCCTCTAGTCCTGACACTAGATATCTGCGAGAAGAGGCCGTAACCCAGCTCCCCACGATTTCCTTTCAGGTAGTTGGAGAGAGCAATAAGGTCTCCCTTGAGCCTCCCCTTCTCCAGACTAAACAACCACAGTTCCCTCAGCCACTCCTCACAGAACTTGTGTTCCAGATGCAAAATAACCTGCAAGAAAAATAGATAGACCCAAAAGAGCTTTTACAATTTTAAGGTTCTGTAGTGTGTTAGGTTCTGTTTTTACAACTTGGTTTCACAACTTTCTCATATCAAAAAGTAAGTGAGACAAAGGATAACATTTATTATTATTATTATTATTCAGCAAAAAGAAACCTGATCATGCTTAGAACTGACTAAATTTTGGGGCTTTTTGGAAGAGGATCTTCATTTGATACACACCACTTATCCATCAGGTCACATGTTGTTAAGATTACTTCTTTTGAAATCTGATAGACTCTTTAGCTAGACATTAAGGACAACAATGTGCAGTGCAGATGATACTTGTTTGTATCTCAAATTACCAATATTTTAGTGCAGTAGAAACTAGTTTTACAAACTAGAGAAATATGTTTTTGTCACAGAAGTCTGCACTTTTGACTGAACAACATCAATCTATATGGTACAAAATACATTATTTTTTTTCTTAAAAACAGAAAGCAAGGCATTTGCAGTTTGCTTTTGTGGAGGTAGAAGGTAGCAAGGGTAGAAGACAATTCAAAGCTGGAAAAAAAAAAAAAAAAAAAAAAAAGACAGGTGGGCGTTTAACCTAGACATATGTGCTTAGTAGATAGATGAATTAGTTAATACAGCAAAGTTACTCAGTGTAAGTTTATCAGAAAACAGCTGAGCAGCATTTACTTGATAATTAGTAAAATTTATTTATTTTTAATTATGATTAAATCTGAGAGAAATAGAGTGGATTTAGTATTTTTCCATAACTTCTGTAGAAACTCCTTACCTGCCAAAATGACTTTCCTGAGTTTCCCTTTCCCACAGCTAGAAAATGCCTTATATTCTGAAACCTACGCAGGATAAGTATCTCTCACCAAACTCACAGATCATAATTTGATAGCAGTTACCTTTGTTTTCTCTGATTTATTTTGTTTTATTTTATTTTGAGGCCATGTTATGTAATTATAAGAATATAAAAACATCTGTAATGGCTCAGACCATAAATTTAGAGCTCTTCAGCTGCTTCCAGGCCTAAGGAAGGAAAGGAAACAGATATTGTGACACTTTTCTGATAATCTTGGTAGTTTTTGTGTCATGATTTAGCAAGAGGTAGCAAGTTGGGTTTAATAACCCTTAATCTATCTTTAATAAATTTTGCTTTATTTGGTTTTGGACCCAAATCAATTGTAGAATAAAATGTAAAGGAGTCACCTTCAAGCTAGACAGTAACTTGTAAGGATGCCCCAAACTTTGTCTTCATAATTGTTAATCTATGTATAAATCTGTAAATAAATCTAGCAAGTTGTTTTATTTGTAAGCCTTCCTCTTAAAACACAGAATCATTTATAAGCTTGCCTGGCTCTGCATTTCTTTATGGCTTCCTCTCTATTGGTCCTTCTGTATGTATACAGAGAACAGAGCAGCAGTACTCTACTCCTACACGTAGTATGTTTAGTGCTCCCTCCATTGTATCGGTGTAATTCCCTGTACCACCCACAATCTCCACAGAAAATCTGCCTGAAAAGACTTCAATACCACCCATGCAAAATCACTGTTGAGAAAAATGTTATTTTTCCCCTAGTCCATTTATTCAATAATTGCCTTGTGCCTACAGAATATTCATAAGTCCCATCTCATTGCACAACCACAGTTGTTTGGTTGCTTTTCTGTAAAATGCTTTTTACAACTTTTGAAATCATTATCACCAGTTGCTTATAGAACACAAAGGATACATTAAGAAATTACTAGAAACAACTGTAAAGAAGGCAAGATCTGCTTCCAATCCTAAAATTAGCAGCAATGGTAAAAAACAAATTGACAAATATGGACTTGTATATTGCTAAAAACACCAGCTTCCATAAATATGGAAACTTATGAAACCTGAACCTGAAATTTCAGAACCTGAAATATTAATTGTTTTAATCTTCCCACAAAAGACAAGGTTGTCTGCATCTTAAATTTGAGGAAGTAACAAGTTTCTAGAACAAATGTGATCAATAGACAGTGGTGTGCTTTGCCTTCATTTATTCATTCTTTGCTGTTGTTTGTTTTTTAATTTCAAGAACAGAATTTACTGAATCATTTAGTGCCTTAACGGACTAACTTTCTACCAATGAGGCTACAGATTAGTGAAATGAAATTTAATTTTAAAAAAATACACAAGGAGATACTGACATTAATAAAGGAAGCTCTTCAGGCTCTTACACCCAGATGGCTATTGCACAGCAGCAGTTAATGGGATGAATATAGTATATATGACTAGAAATAACTCCTAAATTGGACCTAAATATTATATTCTGGCTCACGTGATTCTTTAAATGGTTTAAATGGTTTGTTTCTCAGAAGGACTGGCTTAATTTTGCAGTATATAATAAGAAGAAATCACACTTTTAGTAATCTTTTCTTTCTTTGTAGCAAGCACATGGCTTTTTGGTCATCTTGTGGGCATGGAGTCTTTTTTTCAAAAGGTTGTATCCTAGGAAATACAATTTCTCCCTTTACTAGTACAGGCCAAAGACTTTTTATTGACCTAGCAGGGAGTGAGGGCATCTCTGAATTTGTCTGGACTTGTCTTATCCTGAGCTAATTTTAACAACTGTCTAGTGATCAATTGCTATTGCATATCTTGCTTTTGCTTAGCTGTGATAAAGATCTAATAAACCTAAGCAGTAATTACATAACACACAAAAGGTCTTTATGCTAACTGGGGCTGAAAGAAGCAAATTAAATGAATAACAAACAGATTAAGATAATCAAACTTTACCTGCAAGAGAATCAGTGAAAAGATAGAATGTAATCAAACTGTGTTAGGAAACATAAAAGTAGACCCAAGCAAATTCAAGACCAAGACAGATAAAATCCCAACCATCAATCTCACACTCCTCCATGCAAAAAATTAAAGACTTGGAAAACTCATCATAATCCCCACAGTAGATAGTAGTATATTTATGGATCTCAGCTCTAACTGTATTCCTATCTATAAGTGTATCCCATTGCAGAATACGGTGATAATTGTTTACTTTTTTTTTTTTTTTAATTTGATTTAGATTGTTACTGTATTATTTGGCAAAGAAAAAGTTATTGGTTCCATATGTAAAGTGGCTCCTTTTTTGCCCATACAAGACTTTGAATACAGCAAAGTATTACATGGATTCTTGCAAGCAAAGTCCGCCTTACGATGTGGAAAATACAATCTAGAACAATAAAGAAGTAACACTGGCTGAGTTACAACAAGAATTTTTGGTCTTTAACTTAAAAATACAATACAGTAACATAAAATACAATAAAATAAATACAATACAATACTATACTATAAATTCATCCCCAAATATATAACACAGACACTTTCTCCAGAGTATTTTTTAGAATATTATTATAATAATTAACTTTTATCTTTCATCAGACAAATAAGAATGATTTTTGCTGTCACCAACCTGGTGACACTGGTGTCATCAAATGTCTTGAGTAAGACATTTTCCAAGAACCAATATTTCTTTTCTATGTGTTTTAGCCTAATACTGCAAGGCTTTTTTCACTAACAAGGAGACTATGTATCTTCAGATAGTGGTTTGGTTGAACATAATGTAATTGTTTTTACAGCTACATGTTTTTACTCTAAGTTGACTTTGTTAAGTATCCTGTCCTGAGCTGACTGCACCAATTTCTTTTTCTTATATTGTTTCAGTACTCCAGTGCACTGTGTATATATATATATTTATTTATTTTTTCCTAAAAGAATTGAAACCAAGCAAAACAGATGCTGTACTGGCAGAATAACTATTCAAGAATAGCAAAGTAATTTATTAATTTCATTATGAATTAATTCAAATGAATTAATTCAAATGAATTCAATTTGAATTATTAATTCAAATGAATTAATTTCATTTAATTCAGCTTGCTGAACAATGAATTGTCTGTGTGTGGATGAGAAAAATAAGGACTTCTCATGAAGTTCAGCCAAGACAAGTATAAGGTCCTGTGTCTGGGCTGGGACAAGCCCAAATAAAAATACAGACTGGGTGATGAGTGGATTGAGAGCAGCCTGTAGAGAAGGACTAGGGAGTATTTGTGGAAAAAAAAAAAAAAAAAAAAAAAAAAAAAAGACCTGGCAACATGACCTTGCAGCCCAGAAAGACAAGACAGTCATATCCTGGGCTACATCAAAACAAGTGTAGCTAGCAGCTAAAGGGAAGAGATTCTCACCCTCTGCTCTTCTCTCATGAGACTCTACCTGGAGTATAGAATTCAGATCTGGAGCCTCCAGCAAAAGAGAAACATGGACCTGTTTGGGCAAGCCCACAGGAGGATTATGAAGATGATCAGAGTGCTGGAGCACCACGTCTATAAAGATAGGATGAGAAAGTTGGGGTTGTTCAGCCTGGAGAAGGGAAGGCTCCAGGGAGACCTTGTAGCAGCCTTGCAGCACCTAAAGGAGGGCTACAGAAAAGATAAGGTGAGACTTAAGATTGAGAAGGACATAGAACAGCTGAACAAAAGTTAAGAGAAGAGGGGCAGAATCAAGGAATCTTTTTTCTTTGATAGTTTTAACTGTACTGAGGTTATTCTGTATTTTACTTCATCAAGGCCTTTGACACAATCTCCCATAGTATTCTCCTGGATAACCTGTCAGGCAATGGTTTGGACAGTTACTCTCTTTGATGCGTTAAAAAATGACTGGATGGCCAAACCCAGAGAGTGGTGGTGAATGGAGTGAAATCCAGATGGTGACTGGTCACCAGTGGTGTTCTCCAGGGGCTGGTGTTGGGGCCCATCCTCTTTAATATCTTTATTGATTATTTGGATGAGGGAATTGAGTGCACCCTCAGTAAGTCTGCAGATGACACCAAGCTGGGGGGAAGAATTGATCTGCCAGAAGGTAGGTAGACCCTGCAGAGGGACCTGGACAGGTTTGGTCAAGGGGCAGAGGTCAATGGGATGAGGTTCAACATGGCTAAGTGCTGTGTCCTGCACTTTGGCCATGACAACCCCATGCAGAGCTACAGGCTTGGGGCAGAGTGGCTTGAAAGCTGTGCAGAAGAAAAGGATCTGGGGGTGATGGTCAACTCTTATTTGAACATGAGCCAGCAGTGTGCCCAGGTAGCCAAGAAGGCCAATGGCACACTGGGTTCTATCAGGAATAGTGCAACCAGCAGGACCAGGGAGGAGATCTTTCCCCTGTATTCTGCTCTGGTGAGGCTGCACCTCAAGTACTGTGTTCAGTTTTGTGCCCTTCACTACAAGAAGGACATTGAGGCCCTGGAGCGTGTCCAGAAAAGGGCTATGAAGCTGGAGAAGGGCCTGGAACACAAATTCTGTGAGGAGTGGCTGAGGGAACTGTGGTTGTTTAGTCTGGAGAAGGGGAGGCTCAGGGGAGACCTTATTGCTCTCTCCAACTACCTGAAAGGAAATCATGGGGAGCTGGGTTACGGCCTCTTCTCGCAGATATCTAGTGTCAGGACTAGAGGGAATGGCCTCAAGTTACGCCAGGGGAGGTTCAGGTTAGGAATTAGGAGACATTTCTTCTCAGAAAGAGTGGTCAGGCATTGGGACAGGTTGTCCAGGGAGGTGGCGGAGTCACCATCCCTGGGGCTGTTTATGGAAAGTCTGGACTTGGTGTTTAGCGACATGGTTTAGTGGGTGACATCGGTGGTTGGGGGACAGTTAGACCAGCTGATCTTCGAAATCTTTTTAGGTCTCTGTAATGATTCTATCATTCTATTCTATTGCTGTTCTATTAAATTACTAGAATGCTAAAATGCTAATAGTAGTAATAATAAAGTTTTATCTCCACATAAGTGGAGTATATTCCTTGTTCCTCATAACAAGATTTTAAGTGTAACAAAAAATTGGAATAAAAATCATAAAAAAGAGTAAAATTGGAAAAAAAAAAAAAGTATTTAATATAAATGGGGAAAAAAGGACTGCAACATGAGAATCAGGACTGACTTTTTTTTTTTTTTCTGAAAAGCTGATATTTAACAGATAAAAAGTGGACAGTAGTAAGGAATGTGTTTCTGCTTTTATAATTCCAATAAAATTTCTTGTTGGCTATATGAAACAGCCTGTTTTCTGCAGCTCCTTATCATAAGGATCAATTTGAAATGGCATTTATTCAGAGACAGGTTCTCAAAAATAAGCAGGCAACTAAGGATGTGCCAGATTGGATCTCCCAAAAACTCTTGGGCTACATGTATATATGCAACAGATAGTGTGGGCCTGAAAGCAGGTGGAGTGACATTCAATTTTTGAGACTTGTTTCCTGAAAAGCCAGTACAGACCTTAGTGTGTCTCTGAATCAAGCACAATGCATTTGTACGTCTTTGAAGTAACAGTGAACTTAGGCCCCATCTCTTTAGGAAGCAACAGGGAAAAGTACCTGTGAATTGTCCCAAATGAGTCAGGGGAGGCTCCTCTAAAAAGGTGATGCAGCAGCTCAGAGCCCAGCTGAAGTGCCTCAACACCAATACATGGAGTATGAAAAGTAAGCTGGAGAGTTGGAAACCATGGTGCAATTAGAAAACTATGACCTAATTTCTATCACAGAAACATGGTGGGACAAATCATAAAACTGGAACGCTTCAGTAAAGGGCTACAAGCTTTTTAGAAGAGATACATGGGGAAGGAGGGGCAGGGGTGTTACACTCCGTGTTAATAATAAATAATGAGCAGTCCAAGAGCCCTTTAGGCCCTTCTGCACAGCAGAGGGCTACATGACAGGATCTCCCCTTAAGTAAGGCCGACGCTCAAAGTCATGCCTGCTGCAGAGGTCCCTCATTCCTCACCAGAGGTTCCTTGCTGCAGCAGATCCTAATAGATTGCTAAACTTTGTAAGCTTCTCAAAGATCATATCTTAGCTTGTCTGTGCACATATAATCCTTAGACATAACTGTTGTCCCATCTGGGACTAGGAATGGATTCAGCTGTAAGGAGCCTTTGGTTCAAGGAGCTTAGAAAGCAAAGGGGTGCACTCTGAACCTCGTGCTTCAACAGGAGGGTCTTCCTAATGTGTAAAGTATCTAAGCCCCTTATACAACTTTAGCAAGGGGGAAATAAGATGAACAATAGCAAATGCCAACATAACATTACTTACTTGTAATTTTTTGCCTCTTATGTTGTACCTAAAGACTTCTCTTCCTGGATAAGTCTTGTATTTGTTTTACTTTAAGCTTGTCTGATGTGGTGAATCACCACAAGTCAGCATCAAGTGACTCAGAGGCCATGTCTTGCACAGCTGCTGGGAATTGTAATCAAAGAAGCCAACTTGATAGGGTCTTGCAGAGGCACATCATATATAAAAATATAGGTGTCATAAATTGTTAGCTGTATTTGTTTTTTCTTCTCCACTATGAATGTGCTTAGTATACCTATATGAAGTGTTGTATGTAAGTATTCTCAATTACGTCAAGTAATAAGTAAGAAGGCTGGGTAGCTGGAACTGAGTTTAATGAGTCTGGTGATGTAAAATGTCAGGTTTTAGTACGAATCTTTCTGTTGCACATCTGAATCTAGTTCCTTTCTTGCAAAAAGCAGTTAATTATAAGATATGCTAATCCTCTGAGTGTGCTTTTAATTTCCATGTGATTTAAGAAATGGTGCAAACATGTAGTCTTCCTCAAAAGTGGAGAAGATTTAATGTATATCTGTCCCAGCTGAAGACCCAAGCAACTTAAGCTCAAAGCTGAACAAATTCTATGATCCTAGTAGAAATGAAGTGAGACTGATGATCCAAACTTGAAAGTAGCAACTGAAATGCAGTTAGTTTTGGTAAAGTTTAATTGCTATGGTTTTCTCTTATAGCAATGAAGCTGTTTGTATGTGGCTGAGGGAACAGTGAATGATTACTTAAATCAAGGATAACAACATCCTTCAAACCCTGTCTACAAGCTGGTTGGGAAGGGACAACACTAGGGGTGCAAAGACCTAGGATATATATTTTGCACCAATTTAGTAATTTTTATCTTTGTCAGATGAAGCCTAATCAGGACTGAGGTCCAGCTGTGACAACCCTCTGTTCCCTCTCCACTAACCTGCAAGTAGAGTATTGTTCGTAAATATATCCTTTAGGTTGATTTCAGAGGGATCCCAAGGTAGTGGTAGTGCCACAGGTGTTTTCATGGATATGCTGCCTCTAGGCCAGAGGGGAAGGGATGTAAGCATCTTCCAGAACTAGACACAAGCATCTTCCTTTTTTTTTTCTTTTCTGTTGACAGTAAAAAAAAAAAGTTATGGATGGGTGCTATGTACTTCTTCTTCTGCTTGGATTCAAGTAATTCATTGTAAAAAGAAGGCCCACAAAGCCTTTATTATAGTGTGTTTTTGTACCCTCAGTGATGGTAGCCATGCCTTAACACAGTAATATATACGTAGTAGTATTCCTGTACCAAATCCAGATGTTACATAATCTCCTTTCACATATTTTCCAAGACACTTGATGCTAGAGCTGTGATAGCATGCATCCTCTACCCACAAATGCCTTAGTATCTTGCTCCCCTATGATATGGCTAACCACTTTTTCAGCTTGCATTCATGCTAAACCTACTTCCACATAGTAAATAGTAAATGAGAGCTCTTCCTCCCCCCCCCCCCCCCCCCCCAATTTTTTTCCTTTTTGGTTGTGTTACATGTTTAGATGTTGTAGATGCTTTGATACAGGGGAATTTTTTACCTGGAAATCTGTCCTTAAGCAAATACTGATTTCCGCCGCGCCCCCCCCCGTTCTTTTTCTTTTTCTTTTTTTTTTTTTTTTTTTGTACAAATGAAATCCAGAGCCCCCAGCAAAAGGAAAAGGCAGTATTTTCCTGCAGTAACATATTATAACTAGTTTCTCATCCCTTCTGGAACTCCTTACTGAACTTCAAACTTTCAAACTCAAGTTTTCATGTTATATTTTTTTTCTCCTTTATTTTAACTGCCTTTCTTCCCTTGATCTCTTTCTTGCTGTGATGATAGATTACTCTGTCACTGAGCATCTGTGTCTTAAGTTTCTGTTTAACTACCTATATATCTAGCTGTGTACATGTAGATATATAACATACAGAAACATAAAACAATGAATTTTCTTATGTAATGTATTGTATTCAAGTGTTATTCTGTTATGTAGAGTTTATTGCCTTAAGCAAGAGTGAAGGAACTGAGTGTTTACAGATAGAATTTCTAGTCTAATCATCTGTTGTCACTTTTTCTGTTATTTCTTTCTTATGTCTTTTTTGCTGCCTTTATCTTGAAAAAATTTGTGGGATGCCTTTACATGTGAATAAGCTGACAATGAGGACAGTTGTTAACATACATAACTGTTATGATTTTTCCCATATAGTAGACAACCACTTCTGAAAAACAGATGAATGAGACCTGAGCAAAGCCAAGGAAATGTGAGCTTAATACTATTTCACACTCCAAACTCAAATACATACCCGCAGACAAAAATATAATTCCCTTATGTTATCCAAATAAATGTACATATTCTGAAATATTGAGTCAAAGTGCTTAACTGATAGTTTTATTATATTGCATGTTTTACAAGGAATGGCTTTTAAATGCTTTTGAACTATATTTCTTAGTCTGAAAACAAACCATTATTTAGAAGTTATATTGGCATGTGAACTCAGAGTTCTGCCAGTCCCTCTTCCTGAGGAAGATTTGCCTTTCTGAAACTGCTGCAAATCTGAGATTCCCAAAGAAAAGAAATTGCTCATATAATGATTTATCTCTTAATACAGAACTCATGTATATCAGTAAAATGTCCATTTTTCATAATTGTAAAAATCTGTATAAGAATCAATTTAGGCAGAACAATAAGATTTAAATGTGTTTGTTAACCCTAATAATCTGAATCATTAATAAAAACATGCAAGTCTCAAGATATCAGCAACTGAGAAATAGAGTAAGTTCAAATGACGAAGTCTACAGGGTATAAATTCATTTCACACAGACCTTTATAAACTCAAACTCCTGCAAAGCAGGAGAGTTAATTGGAAAGTAGAGATGGAAAACGTTCTTCATAAGTATTTTTTCCCTTTCTCTACCCTTTTTATTTTTAAATGGGAAACTTAGATTTGTCAAACCTAAAATCCCAAACACTGGTATTTTCTACTTTAAGAAACTGAAACCTGGATGCTTTTGTCCATAATCTTTCAGAACTTGTGTGCATATTGGCTAAAGAGCTAGCATTCTTGCCAGACTTCTGGGTGTTAGTCAAAAGACTTTGAGGAAACTGCTTATTTTTCATTTAATTGAAAACTAATTTTGTTATTAAAAGGGTTGTTAGGGGGAAAAAAAAAAATCTAAGCACCAATGAGACAAATGTCATGTGATTTAGGTTGTTTACCCAAAGGAGCAACCATTTATGAATTTCTCAGTCATCATCAAACATTTTTTGAAAGGTATTTAATGAAAGTGGTGGCCAGGACAATAAGTTTTCATTTTCTTCAATTCCTTTCTGAATTATTAAAAAGTCTTGGAACCTTTCTCCTTATTTCTCTGCAACTGAAACACTTCAGGGAAAAATCTAGCTTCAAAAGGGCGGGGTGGGGAGGAGGAAAAGCATATTGTTATAATGAAATTTTTGATTGCATACAAACTTCAATTTGATGCTTTTATTTGTTTTCAAGTAAATACTATGACTTCAGAAAGCAAGAGATTTATGAGTTTTTAAGGTTATGTAATTACCTATAGCCAGTACAAGAATTTGACTTAAACCTGTATTTTGCTGCTATAGAAAGTAATGATTTATTTGTGCATTTTAAACATTTGTTTTGGAGAGAGAATAGTTGATTTTAAGAAGTACAAATATTAAATCCCATAATCAAAAAAAAAAAAAAAAAAAAACACTTTCCAGTTTTGACTTTTAGAAACATTTAATGTTATGTGGTCAGATTCTTCTGATCGATGAATAGTAGTACAAGAAATGTGTTTCTGCCTTGTGGAACATGTAACTAAAGTGGAGTCAAACTGGGAGTTGTCCTGCATGATGTGCAAAAGATGTGATTTAACATAATGAGTTGTTAATGCAATTAATTCATCCTTTCTGCATCACAGCATCAGGGCTGGGTAAGCCATCACAATGTTTGCCATACCCAGCCAATCTAACTTCAATTCCTGCTATAGCTTTGGGATTACCTTTGTACCAACCTCACCAGGCCAAAAAAGATTAAAAGATCAAAACACTTAAATAATTCATGTGTTCTCATCAGAGAGATTCTGCACTACAAACCAGGCTGCAATAAACAGTATATAGAGGGTAACAGGAATTTTCTGTGGAAGTTATTGAGTGCTCCAGATGTCATTGTTTAATTATAATATTTTTTTTTTTAAAAAAAAAAGTAAGCATCAGTTTTAAGATCCCCATTTATTTTACAGGACTTTCCTGTGAGCTTTTTCCCCCATAATGTGCTGCCCAACGTATAGTTACTATGCCAGCTTCAGGTTTAAAAGGTATTCACTTTTCAAATAGTGAAATGGTATGAAACTAAAATCCAAAAGGAAAAATAGTATTGTCAGAATGAAAATGCAGTCTCACCATTTAAAAAAAAAAAAAAAATAGAAAACAGGAATATGAGGTGAGTCTTTCTTGTTCCAGTCAAGCCAACTTCTTTTAAAAGTGTGAAATAGAACAGAGTTCTTTTTCTCTTTTTTTTTTTTTTTCCCCCCCTTCAAGCTGTTGGAAAGAAAAGAGCCAAAATATTGCCTTTAATGTTACTTTCAATATTCCATTGTGATTTTTATCAGGCCTCTCCCTTCATAACAAGTCCTTTTTTCTCTTTCCATGTTGGGGCTAGTCTTAATACAGAGCAAAACAGATCCTCATTCCATTTTTTTTTTTTTAACACAGTCAAAATGGTAAGAAGAAACATGCCAGAGTGAGACTAAGGTGTTTCCACCCTCTTTTTTTATTTTTCTTTTTTTTAAATGAGATGTTAATAAAATCCTAAACTATTTCAAAATTTTCTTTGCAGAAAAGCTGGCATCTTAAGTATTAAGCATAATAGGAAATTCACAAGCTGTGTTATAGAGCTGCACAGTTTTCAGCTGTTTTCAAAAGTACTAGTCAAAGATGCTACAAAGAAAAAGTATGATCAAGAACAAGGAAACAAAATCTTTGAAGGAAGCCTTTGAGTGTGGTGAAAAATACAATAAAAATAAGATTATTTTTTTTAATAGGTGTGGGGGAAGCACTTGTAAGCAGTTGAAAAGAATTAGAAAATAAGAAATCACAGGGTGAAAAAATTTAAAAGGTGAAAATAATGAAATGTAAATAAATGAAACATAAATCAGAACCAGACTGGCTAGAATAAATTGAGCAGAATTTATAAAGGAAAGAGGAAATAAAGGGGCAGATTTATTTTAGAACTAAAGGCCTTTCAAAGGAGTCTGAAATGTAAAAGAATGTTGACCTAAGTGAAATGATGTGTAGTTAAAACTGGAAACATAATTAAAAATAAAATGATTGGAAATATGGAAAAAAAAAATCTAAAGTCTTAAATAAACAGAGCTAAGAAAAAAAAATTAATTCTGATGTAAATGTAAAACCTCAAGTAAATAAAATTAGAATTTGATTCAGGGTGAA
The DNA here is from genome assembly GCF_011077185.1 of Oxyura jamaicensis. NCBI lineage: Eukaryota > Metazoa > Chordata > Aves > Anseriformes > Anatidae > Oxyura > Oxyura jamaicensis. The sequence goes on along the minus strand of NC_048893.1, from coordinate 50,447,889 downwards.
GAAAAATATAACATGAAAAGCTGCAAAAGTCTTGTGTTCATTTCTAAAACAATTTCCAGTGGTAGACTTCTGACCTTCACTATGAATATACATATTTAAATGGGAAAACAGTCTTTTTCATAGCTTTGTTTTTTGCCTGTCTTTTTTTTTCATTTGCAATACAGTGTGGTTATTGTTTTTGAGTTACAGTTTTCCAACATAAAAGTTGAAGAAAGCCATGCTGAAAACAGAGTCTTGGTGTGTTTCAGGGTATGTATTTGCCATTGCAATGCCAGGCTCTTTTGGGCCTAATTTGTTTAGAGAGTATCCTCTTCCCTAATAGCTTGTAATATGAGGCCCTTTAATTTTAATGTCCTTAATTTCCAGCTATTCAGGACAGCCTCCTTTACCTTCCCAGGGGCACCTACCCCTTAAGGGTGTCAGAACCACCATGCACGTTTTGCTCATATAGGAACTGATGTTTCCTTTGCATGTCTTTGTATGCCAAAAGACAAAATTATCATCCTGATCATTAAGTGAAAGGAGAAGTGAGGAAAAATTAAGGTTTTGGCAGCTTTTCTGAAGTCCTATGAAAGCTGCTATTTAAACAGACGTTTCCCTAACTGACCAAATAGGCAGAATCATGTTTATCTTTATTACATGTGATTCCTGATATCAGAGGTAGAAGTGCATTCATTTTTTATCACTCAGTTAATTCATGGAAAGCTCTGATGATTGCACATTTTTCTGTAGTTTCCTCTGAGGAAAGATTATAATATAGTTCAAAATCAAAGGCTTGGAGATATGAATCTGGGCTTAAATGCCTTTTCTTTTCACTTAAACTGTTTAGTAACTTCAAAATGAAATAGGTGAAAAATAAGGAACCGTGCAGCATATGTCTGCTGAAATGAGACTGCCAGAGTGTATCTCAGATATTTTTACTTATTCTGTTCTTAAAGCTTTCAATTGACCAATAACTTGTTCTTATTCATAGTATTTCCCTGAATGTTCTGTCTATGCCATCTCAACAATAAATAGATTCAATTCTTATTTCAGTGTCATTTTCAGGTTATATCATACAGATCAGAACTAAGGAAAAGTAACAGTTCCAAAATTAAAATACCATGCAACCTTCATTTTCCTAAAATATCTTTAAGAATAGAGTATGAAGTTATTCTGATCCACATTTACAGTAAGTATATGTGTCAGAAAGACTTTTCAATACAGAAAATCTTAATAGCAAGTATTGTATTTCCTATTATTGGAAGAATATGCAATTCTCTTTTCAAATAGAACAGACTATTTTATTTCAAAGAGTAGTAACTTTGGTTAAAGTTATAGAAGCAACCCCAAAGGTTTTTAAGACCCTTTTAAAACTCATTCTGATTACAATAACAGGGAACATGTGTTTCCTCTGAAATGTATGGAACAAGCAGTTACTTTTGTAGATATCCTTAAACAGGAAGGGTTACCTAGCCCAACATGGAACAGATGATAGCTACTCTCCATACTATGGAAACATGTTCTAACTTCATATAAACAAAATGGAAAGGACATTGTCCGTTCTGATTGTATCCTTAATTGTATAGTGTCTTATTCTAGGCTGGCACTGAGAAAGAGAATTAGGGAGGTGAACACTGCCTGATGATTTAACTAACATTTTCATACTGACAGGCAACAACTTTTCTATTTTCTGTAATTCAGTTGGCAAGAAGACTCATAATGGAGAAAAGTAGTATTTTTTTCATTTTGTTGGAACAGGGAAACTGAAAGGATATTTTACACTGGGTCTGTAAATCCATCATGAGTCATAGGATTGACAGAATCACAGAAAGGCTGAGGTTGGAAGGGAACTCCAGAGATCACCTAGTCCAACCCCTCTGCTCAGGTAGGGTCACCTAGAGCATGTTACACAGGATTTCATGTAGGCAGGTTTTTGTATCTAAGAAGACTCCACAACCTCTCTGGGCAGCCTGTTCCAGTGCTCTATCACCTGAACTGTAAAGTTCATCATATAGTGATGATACCTCCCATGGTTCAATTACCCCTTCACCCATTACCCATTGTCCTATCACTGGACACCCATATAGGGCTATAGGGTTATCACACCTATGAAAGTATTGGCATAGCAGACTAAGAGTCTTAGAATGAGGGAAGGAAGGAAAGATAGACAACTATCAATGCAGAAACTTTCAGTTGTATTACTCAATATAACTGGAGATTACTAGATGAAATGCTACAGACTATGATCCATAAGAGAGTGGAGTGTGCATGTGTAGGTCTCATGATTTCCTATTGCCTTTCTCTGGATGATATTTGTGAAATCATTATTTGAAGGTGATGTCCACATCTGGTGTTTCTTTAAGAGAAAAGTAAAAATGATTTTATTACATTCTGTAGGTAAGTGGGGGAATAAATTTCTGAAGCAGAAGTGTCTTTAATAGGAAGAAATTTTACAGTATATAATAACAAATTCAGACAAATGTAAGAAATTCATAAGCTAATGTAAGAAATTCAGACAAATATTGAGGAATACTTAAAAAAAAAAAAATCAGTAGTTAAACATTGAAATAGTTTTCCTGGTGATGTAATGAATTCTGTATCATCTGCACTCTTTAAATAAAGCTACACCATTTTCTACAAAATGTTGTTGCTCAGATGATAGAGGCTGGATGGATTGCTTATCAGCTTAAAGTCTACAGTTTCTGCAAGCAGGTCAAGCTTATAGACTTGAAATCTGTTCTAATTCTCAAGAGTTATTAAGTGGGTTGGATAGGTTGAAAAAGCAAATGCCAAGACTAAGAGCTAGGCACAAATTTACAGTGAGGTGTTTGCAAAGGTGATAAAGACAAATACAGATTTGTTTTATAAGCACGAATGTCTACAGCCAAACAAAACTTGTGGATTCTGTGCATGAATAGTGATTTTCTTATGCATATTATTCTGGCCATTGTATTGTAAGGGAAAGATACACTAGAAAGACTTTGGAGAAAATCAACAAATGCAAAGGCTAGTGATTCTTTTGTGTTTATTATTATTTTAATTACAATATTTGAATTTGATTATGTACATTGCATATCTGGATAGTAATTGTGAAGTAAAGGAACATTTTAATAAATGGTTACAAATTACAAGGCAAATGAATGCAACATAGTTCAGGGTACTCATCAACCCATTTTGTATATTTACCTCCCATACCAACCTGCTGTAAGAATAGGTTAAGTAGAATTTCAGCATGTCCAGTGTTGTGTCTGGTAGATTCCCAATATCTTCAATTTTCATAATTCATTTGAAATTACTGGATAAACAGATCCAAAAAAGGGGATCCTTATCACCAAACATGTTGCACATGCAGTCCCATATCACTTGTTATGAATGTAGATAGTCATGTACCTAGATTTAGGCTGAAAGCTTCCTTGATTTTTGGAGATATATACAGGATGTTTTGAGTAGCTATGGAAGAAATCAGTTGTGTGTGCAGCTCTGAATAACCAGCACAATATTTTTCCCTGACCATGAGTCAATAAGAAGCTGACTTTTACACAGTTGCTAACAGCATCAGTAGAAACCAGCAAAAATAAGGTGTCTTCCATTTAACCTGAAGCAAATTTAAATTAAACAGGTCTAATTAAATTAAAACAGGTCTAACAGACTTTGTATGGTGCCAGCCACAACATGGTTTCTCATTTTCCAGACTACACCTTCCATCAGAGTAAGCATGTTATTTTTATATTAATAAAAATGCTCTGCTTCAGAAAGTAAGACTGATTAATGATTAGCCATTGTTCCATACACTACCATGTGGTTCCTACTATGTTTCAATTTAAATGCAGGCTTTACTGACAACAACTTTATTCCAATTCCCACAAAGCTTGTTTTTGCACAGTAGGAATAGAAAGGAAAACTGCCAGAGGAAAGCCAAACTTTTCACGTAGCACCCGTGCACACAAGAGCTGCACACCACAGGTCTGGCACAGAGCAAACCAAGATGCAGTTCACCATTTCTTTTAAGGACGGGGTGTCTCATGTAAGATCAGTGTTTGAAGTTTTACTGGATCTTTCTCAACTTCCTGCTATGTAGTTTTTATTCTCTAAAGAATTAGTATAATCAGGACATCAACAAATAAATGAGAGTTTTTCACAGTTCATATTAGGGCTGTTCAGATTTCAGAGTCGTCTGTATTGTGTGTTAGTTGATATTCTCTATTCGCAACCTACTTGGTCTAGCCAACTGCAATCTCACCTTTTCTGGATGGAGTTTATAAGCAGTTTATTTGTTGTCTCCATGCTGGAGTGAAGGTTGGTTTCTCTCTCTGCAGAATTGAGGATGATGGCTCAAATGTTCCTTTGTTAAGCCTTTGTTAATTGTTTTTTGGATATCTCTTAAGAATAGGCAAAGCTGAATACTGATCAGGATGTCATGTATAAAAATAAGGAGAAGTGAATTGGTTTACTTCAAATTATTTATTATTTTTCTCCAGTTATACATGAGGATAAAAAGTCCTTTCCAAATATGAAAACAGAACATTTCTATATCATATCATTCATCTTCCACAAAAACAAAAAGCTATTCTGCTTTCCCAGAAAAGTTGCAAAACAGACCTTGCAGTCAATTTAGGAAAAATTGAGTTTTGCTCATAGCAATGTGTGACCATCTGCTAAGAATACATTTCTTTGCTGCAGCAGAGAGAATGAAATCTCTTTCAATTTTATGCTCACCTATTGAAATAAATGGCTGTAAAGTTCTTAAGGTTCTTTTTCGCCTTTAGAAATGTCTCCTTTCATATGTTAAAATGAAATTCATTTTCTGTATATAGAGAAAAGATATTGAAGATACACTGATAACTGGCTTTTTCTGCATTTTGAGAGGCTTCTCTAGGCCCTTGTTACTTGGCAGAATGACTACAAGTAATTTGTAATGTAAATTGTAATGTAGTTTTTTTCTCTTTAACTTATCGGTTTAGAAGTACTGTAAATTTTCAGCAGCTACATGACTATGCCGTTGTCTCTTTGTGTCCATGAGTACAATATTTCCACAGCTCACAAGTCTGATTCAAAGAAACTTAAAATGCATAGACAGCAGAAAAGACAAGCAGCACTATCTTCTGTGGTTCATGGTGAAAGTGAGCCGCAACTTCTGACTCCCCTTATTTTGCATGGGTGGCCATTTGACAAGTTATCTGCAAGGATATTACTAATACACTGAAACATTTATTTGAAGTCCAAGCCTATCAGTTAGAATGAAATCATTCCAAGAACAAACAAATTTTATGATGACAGGGAAAACTTATTTTCAAATGAAATTTAGCCTCATGAAATCCACAGCTCTGGCAAATGTCTTGGGTTGGCTGACCTACCCATCACCAACAGTTCCTGCAGTGGGTTGAGAGAAAAACTATCAGCAAAGCACCTCATTTCCATGAGCATCAAAACATCACAGTTGCCAAAAATAACCTTGTTTTTATGACTGTAAAACCTGCCAGAGTCTAAATATGACTATTAGCCTCAATACTGTGGAGCTGAATACACACAATTCCCCATGATGTAATAGTCCTAATAAGACAATCAGTCTTGATATGGCCTGGGGTTACCTGAGAAGAGCTACTCTAACAGAGGTTCCAACATCTGCACATGCAGTAACTGTGGGGATGCTTTTTCACTGAATAAAAAAAAATATTATGCTGGCATCAGTCTACATGTGGTAGAATTTTTCTAAGAAAGAGAAATATATCTTCCCATTATAAATAGATCAGACCTTACTATGAGGTTACAAAATATGATGTTCTCACCCTGTCTTCTAGAATGGTTTTACTAGAAATTGCTTGGAAAAAAAATATATTCTCCTGAAAATTTCAGTACTGAATAAGCATTTTTCTTCCACAAAATTACTAAACTACTAACTTTAGCTTTTTTGTTTGTTTGTTTGTTTGTTTGTTGTTTGTTTTGTTTTTTTTTTCTTTTTGTTCTGTAGTCTTCTGGAACTTCCCCGTCCGTTCCCCTCACTCTGCTCTTATGTAATGTTGACTGAATCAGACCTAGAATAAGACTGCCAAATTATGATGTTAAAGTTCTTGAGAAGAACTTCAGCTAATGCCCCCAGTGGATGTTTTTCAAGTTCCCCTTCTGCATGGGGCACCGTTATGCATTGTACTGTCCAATCCACTTTACGCTTACCTCAAGCCTGTTTCCACAAAACGGAAGTGTTATGCATCAGTCTGTATTGAATGGGTGGGATGCACACTTACACTTCAGAAAGAAATGGGTTTACATGCAACTAAGAATATAGTTCTCTATACTACCATAATGGAGAATATGAATCAGTGTCATAGACAATTCAAGCATTTCTGTCATTGAGAGAGGTGGTTTTCATAGGGATTGACTGACCTGTCAGTGTACTACCTACCTGTTCTGTCTTCATTGATCTTTTGCTGAAGAGGTGTTTTTCATAGATTGAAAACAGTGTTCTTAGCAGCAAATCTTTGGACCAGAAGCACTTTAACAGTATTTGGTGAGGGGAGGAAAACTAAAACATTTTGTCCTTTAATAAACTAATTTACAAGAAATGAAAAGGTACTTTTGTTAACAAATCTACTAATCTCAGCTTTTATTCTACTATATGGTTTTGAATTTATGAGCAAGCTTTTTATTGAAATCTTAAAATTTATGTTAATTTCCTTCTGCCTATGAGGGGGAATAATATATTCTGTAGAGCAAATCATTATTATTGTTGTTGCAATGACAGGATTGGTGGTTGTGCTAGTCCACTCTCGTAGTAATATTTGTAGAAAATTGGAACTGTTCATCAGTGATTCTTGTGCTTACAAAAATAATTTCTATCCTGACTAGCCACAGCCTAATTAACAGGATGTTAAAAGAAATGTATACACAATTGCAGAAAAACAAAGCTAGTTTCCTTCAGAGACAGAGATCATATATTCAGCTATTCACACGGCCTACCACATACCTAGCTTAAGATATAAGCACTCTGAGTATTACTTGAGATCCCAGGCTTCAAAAAGTCTGTGTTACACTAAATTAGACAGTGGTGCACGTTGGCCAGGGAAAGCAAAAGTCAAAGTTATCCCTGTTGCCTGTGGGCCCCTCCAAATCTAACAGTGGCTGTAAGAGATGCAGCACTTTATAATTGCTGATAATGACAACATAACTTTCCTCCACTCAAGCGCAGCTGGACTCCCTTGTCCATTATTGAGAAGAATTTAAAGCTAAAAATAGCAAACATTTATTAAATAGAATAAGAATGCTCACTATCCTATCCTGTTTTCAATGTGTAAGTTAGAAAATCACAGTAATGTTAAAATATGGATTGCTATATATTTATATTTTTAAGGATAAAATAACAGATATCAAGAGAGATGAATTAAAACATTTCACAAAAGAAATCTGTGTCAAAGTTAGATTTACAATTGCCTAATTCTGTACTTGAAACTTAAGAAATTCTTTTTCATATCGTAAAGGGAAATCTCCTGCCAGTTATTTATAGTAATTGATTGTATATGCTTGTGTTGCTGTTTAACCCTGACAGGCAGTTACGTACCACTCAACCACTCACTTGTTCTCCCCAGGTGGGATGAGGGAGAGAGTCGGAAAGAGAAAAGTGTGAGAACTCACAGGTTGAGACAAGGACAATTTACTAGGTAAAGCAAAAGCCATGTATGCAAGCAAAGAATTCATTCCCTGCTTTCCATCATCAGGCAGGTGTTCAGCCACTTTCAGGAAAGTATATATAATGGTTTCTTGGGAAGACAAATGCCATCACTCCAAACATCCCCTCTGTTCTGCTTCTTTACTTCAGCTTTTATTGCTGAGCATGGTGCTGTAAGGTTTGGGACATCCCTTTGGTCAGCCTGGGCTAGGTGTCCTGGCTGTGTCCTCTCTCAGCTCCTTGCTTCCTCAGCTCAGCTTCCTTGCAGTCAGGGCAGCAAGAGAAGGTGAAAAGTCCTTGGCTTTGTGCAAGCACTGCTCTGTAACAACTAGAACATGAGTGTGTCATCACCACTGTTTTCATCAAAAATCCAAAACACAGCTTTGTGTGAGCCTCTGCAAATAAAATTAACTCCATTCCAGCTAAAACCATGACAGCTTGTCATGTTTTTTTTCTACAATGAGAGAACATTTTTTCTACCATAAGAGAAAACGCAGTGAGGGAAAAAAAAAAAAAAAAAAAAAAAAAAAAAAAACATATAAAACAATATATGTATTTACTAATATTTTATTTAAATATATAGATAGATAGATATTTAAAATCTTCAATTAAACTTGATAGTCTTGCTATTTGTTCAAAAAAGCTGTGAAACAAGTACAGAATAAAACCTAGAAGAAATACACAGGCCAAGGGCTGTAGTGCTAGCCAGCTCCACACTAGCCATATGAAATTGGTACAATTTCACTATCCCATGTCTCCTAATCCCTGTAATCCATGTTTTAAAGTAAGGACATATTTCTTTCATTGGCTTCAGAGGAGAAGTTTCAGCTCCTTACTCTCCTTTCCAATGAGTGTGGTCTGATCTTTTTATCTAGGTCTGTCACAGATTTCATCTGTGATAATATAGTCTTTATCTTCCCTGCAAAATGGAGATCACACATCCTATTTCACAAGAGCTGTGTCCAAATACGGATTTAAAGAAAATATAGGGAAAAAACTAACAAAATGTTCTTCACAGGCTTCACAGAATGATATAAACCATTCTTGATTTCTCCCAGGCTTAAGCTGTAGAAGTTTCTGGTCATAAAGACAGCATCCAAGGAAGCCATGCATAGGTTGTGCAACCCTCTTTGTATTTTCACTGTATTTTCCAGCAGCACTCACAACTCTCGTTCTGACAAGGGCTTCATTGACAGAAGAGTGGCCAGCAGGTCAAGGGAGGTGACTGTGCTCCTCCACTTGGCCCTTGTGAGGCCCCACTTGGAGTTCTGCATCCAGGTCTGGGGCCTCCAACACAAGAAGGATGTGGATCTCTTAAAGCAGGTCAGTCCAGAGGAGGGCCACAAAGATGATCAGAGAGCTGGAGCAACTCTCCAATTAATAAAGGCTGAGAGAGAGATCTGGGGCTGTTCAGCCTGAAGAAGAGAAGGCTCCGGGGTGACCTTACTGCAACTTTTCAATACTTTTAAAAGGCTCTTATAAAAAAGATGGAGAGAAACTTTTTGCTTAGTCGGATAATAATAGGATAAGGGGGAACGGTTTTAAACTAAAAGAGGGGAGATTTAGATTAATTGCTTGGAGGAAATTCTTCCCTCAGAGGGTGGTGAGGCCCTGGAACAGGTTGAGAGACTGTGGATGCCCCTTCACTGGAGGTGTTCAAGACCAAGTTGGATGAGGCCCTGGGCAATCTGATCTACTGGGTTTCATCTCTACTTATGACAGGGGTATTGGAACTAGATGATCTTTAAGGTCCCTTCCAACCCCAGCCATTCTATGATTCAAGATTGGCAGTGCCCTACCTTCCATAGGCTGGTACTCTACCCTTTCCAGGGGGAGTGTATTTGATGGAAAGGAGGAACACCTCATAGAAAATGGACAATGTTTTATGCGTTGAGAGAATCCTCACTCATGTTGTCTTGGAGGCTTTTAGATCATTATCAAGCATGAAGGACACATAACAAAAATGAAAATCTCACAGATTTGATAACAAATTCAGGCTCTTTAGAGTCAATTCCCAAACCTATTTTTATTCCTATTCTGTGTAAAAAGGTAGAGATTAAAAGTTAAAGGTGAGGAAATACCACTTATGCAACCATTTACAAATCACACTCTTCTTCCCTCCCATATAACATGTAATTTAGGCCAACATTTTTTGTTTATTTATTTGATTTTACAAATGGAATATTTTTTCTTAATTGCACCTACCAGTGAGTAGGTACAAGAAAGGAAGAAAGAAAGCACTTGCCAACACAGATGAATTCTTTCTAATACTGTTAATGATTCAGCTACATTAGTTCAAGACTAGGCTGTCAGCCTAAATTAGGGGCCAGAGCACTGAAAATAAAAAAGTTACTGGCACATGCTGCACAGTTTGGCACAAATATATGGCATGTGAGCCAGGATACATAGCACATGAAAGATTCAGAAATGAAAATCTTCATCTTTAATGGTTGCATAGGGACACGTTTTCCAGGGTTAAGCCGCATGACACCCACTAAGTAAACAGAAGTTTAAAGCTTAAATCTCCTGTCCCACTTTTCCTCATGGTAATGTACATAGGTGTAGATCTAAGAACATTATATTTTCCCCTTAAGACTTACAGTTAAAAAAAGAAGGGGTTAATTTTCTTGGTTTATTAAGTAACATTTGACTCACCTTAACCTCATCCAAGCAATAAAATAATGAATTAATAGATGAGTTATTTTCTCATTTGGAAGGGTTTCTTCCTGTGCTTTGTCTGTTAAAAAAAGGAAAGCATAGAGCAATATAACCAAGTGTCTTATCTGGAATCTCATTTTGTTGCTGTTGCATTTTTCTAAATTTTTCTACAATTGTAAATCATCGGGGCTTAGGGAGATGCATGTTGGGGAGGATAGAGTGTTGTTACCCCATGAGAGTTACTTCTGACATAAAAAGCAGTGTTCAAAACTTCTGAGATGTGATGAGGTTTCCTTGGCTTTTGTTCCTTTTGTGTGTAAGAGTTACATCTAAGTCTCACTAAAGCTAAGCAGAGTACTCATTTTTCCTTATTATTTTGAGGGAACAATATATATCTCATACTCTACTTATAGCACTGTTTGCTAGGACAGATTGTGAATAGTAAGCTACAATTCTTTATTAGTATAGGCTGTTTGAGTGTAGGGACTGGTCTTCCCTTTGTGCATGTGTGTGGCATGGAGTATTTCTGGTTTTATACTGCTTTCCATAATGGAGTTCATAACATAGCCAGGGTCCTGGGATGTGCCAGACGTATGAATGCATACTTACAAAATGACCCACATTCCTGATACTCACAAAGATTAATAACATTGGATTTTTTGTTTCCCTCTTTAATAATTAAACTAAAGCAAATATATTCATATTTGATCCCCATTTTTTCTCTGTATTTTAATTTTCACAGTTTTACCCCATCATACACCTTTCATTTGTTGATGTTGTCCAGAATGCAAATATTTTTTGAGCACCAGTCAAGATATTGTATTATTTTATATAATACGGCTATAGTGGGCCTATCCCATTTCATCTGAAAGTTTACGTACATAATTTTTAATGTTGCTGTTGTAGGATTTCTCATTGCCTGAAGTGATCACTATATCTCAATCTCTGTGACTTTCTGGTTACTTCCGTACTTTCCAAAGAAAGAAGAATATTACTGAGGAGCTGATTCCATCCACAATGTTAAAAGAGAAACCTTCTGCCCAGTAACTGTTCCTGATGTTTCTAGACAGGGTATGCTTACACCTATGTACAATATACTTGGCATTTTTTTTCAAATCTTCCATCTGAATAAACTGAGCTGTCTACCATAGCTACAAACTCTTCTGTATTTATTCATGATGTGTCTTAAGCAATATCTTCTGTACATTATACAGCATAAAAAAAATTATGCATAGAGCCAGCAAGGACACTGAAATGTTACATTTTCATTATGCATATTTCTTCATTTTCAGATATACAGTCTGAAAATCTGTTGTACCACATGCTTAGTTTCTGAAGTATTTTGCCTGGACAACACTCAAAACTTTATATATGATGTCTGCAAATGCACTAGAAGTAAATTCTAAGATCTAACTTAGATACATTTGTATTGTCCCTGAAGAAATAATAGAATCACAAAATCACAGAATGAAGTTGGAAGGGACCCACAAGGATCAGTGAGTCCAACTCCTGGCTCCACACAGGACCACCCAAAAAACAGACCATGTGTCTGAGAGTGTTGTCCAAACTCTTCTTGAACTCCAGCAGGCTCAGTGCAATGACCACTGCCCTGGGGAGCCTGTCCTAGTGCCCAACCACCCTCTTGGTGAAGAACCTTTTCCTAACACCCAGCCTGACCCTCCCCTGTCCCAGCTCCATTCCATTTCCTCATATCCTGTCGCTGTCCCCAGACAACAGAACTCAGCACCTGCCCCTCCGCTCCCCTCGTGAGGAAGCTGCAGGCCACCATGAGGCCTCAGTCTCCTCTGCTCTGGGCTGAAGAAGTCTCAAAGGCACAGGAGCAGGCTGTCTCCCTGTGCCATAAGAAAAGCCGGTGGGGAAGAAGACCAGTGTGGCTGAACCAGGAACTTTTGCTGAGTCTCTGGGAAAAAAAAAAAAAGGGAGAGTTTATGTCCAGTGGAAGAAGGGACAGGCAACTCTGGGAGAGTAGAGTAAAGTTGCTAGCAAAAGCAGGAAAAATATCAGAAAGGCTCAAGCCCAACATGATCTCAACCTGGCCAACATAAAAAATATTTTCACAAATATATTAACAGAAAGAGGAGGACCAAGGAGAATCTCCATCCTTTACTGGGCGTGGTGGGGAACATGACTACTAAGGATAAGAAAAAGGCTGAGATACTCAATACCTTCTTTACATCTGTCTTTAATAGTCAAAACACTTATTCTTAGGGTACTCAGCCTCCTGACCTGGAAGCCTGGGATGAAGAGCAGAAGAAACCCCCCACAGTTCAGTTGGAAATAGTTAGAGACCTGCTGCACCACCTGGGCAAGTCCATTGGACCAGATGGGATCTACCCGAGGGTGCTGTGGGAGCTGGCGAATGTGATTGCTGGGCCACTTTCCATGATCTGTCAGTGGTCATGGTCACCCATAGAGGTCCCAGATGACTGGAGACTTGCTAGTGTGACACCCATCTATGAGAAGTGTCGTAAGGAGGACCCGTGGAACTACAGTCCTCTCAACCTGACCTCAGTGCCAGGATAGGTGATGGAACAGGTCATCTTGAATGCAATCACACAGCATTTGTGGGACAACTGAAGGACCAGGCCCAATCAGCATGGGTTCATGAAAGACAAGTCCTGCCTGACCAACCTCATCTCCTTCTATGTCCGGGTGACCCACCTGGTGGATGAGGGAAAGCCTGTTGATGTAGTCTACATAGACTTCAGCAATGACTTTGACATGGCCTCCCATAGTGTTCTTCTGGTGAAGCTGGCCACCCATGGCTTGGACGGGTACATGCTTTGCTGTGTTGAAAACTGGCTGAACGGCCAGGCCCAGAGAGTGGTGGTGAATGGAGTGAAATCCAGATGGTGACTGGTCACCAGTGGGGCCCATCCTCTTTAATATCTTTACTGATTATTTGGATGAGGGAATTGAGTGCACCCTCAGTAAGTCTGCAGATGACACCAAGCTGGGGGGAAGAATTGATCTGCCGGAGGGTAGGAAGACCCTGCAGAGGGACCTGGACAGGTTTGGTCAAGGGGCAGAGGCCAATGGGATGAGGTTCAACATGGCTAAGTGCTGTGTCCTGCACTTTGGCCATGACAACCCAATGCAGAGCTACAGGCTTGGGGCAGAGTGGCTTGAAAGCTGTGCAGAGGAAAAGGATCTGGGGGTGCTGGTCAACTCTTATTTGAACATGAGCCAGCAGTGTGCCCAGGTGGCCAAGAAGGCCAATGGCATCCTGGTTTGTATGAGGAATAACATAGCCAGCAGGACCAGGGAGGAGATCTTTCCCCTGTATTTTGCTCTGGTGAGGCCTCACCTCAAGTACTGTCTTCAGTTTTGGGCCCACGACTACAAGAGTGGGTCCACGACTACTGGAGTGTGTCCAGAGAAGGGCTACAAAGCTGGTGAAGGAACTGGAACACAGGTCCTATGAGGAGTGGCTGAGGGGCTTGCGGTCATTTAGTCTGGAGAAGGGGAGGCTCAGGGGAGACCTTATTGCTCTCTCTACCCAAAAGAAAGTTTTAGGGAGCAGGAGGTCAACCTCTTTTCACACATAACGATCAATAAGAAAAGAGGAAATGGCCTAAAGTTGCACCAGGGGAGGTTCAGTTTGGAAATTAAGAGACATTTCTTCTCAGAAATTGTGAATAAGCATTAGAACATTTTTTCTCGGGGAGGTGGTGGAGTCATCATCCCTGGGGGTGTTTGAGGAATGTTTGGACATGGTGTTTAGCAACATGGTTTCATGGGTTACATTGGTGGTTTGGGGATGGTTGGACCAGATGATTTTGGAGGCCTTTTCCAACCTTAATGATTCTGTGATTCTGTAATTCTAAGAAGCTAAGTGAATTCAGATCCTCTTTAAATGTATTACACTCTAGACCCTCTGCCATCTTTTCAGCCTTTGGACACTCTCTAACAGTTTTATGTACTTCTTATACTGTGATGCCAAAAACTGTTCACAGTGCTTGAGATGAGGCTGCGCCAGCACAGAGTAGAACAGGACAACCACTTCCCTGTCAAGGGAAGGCTAGCAATGCTGTCCTTGAGGCACCCTGGAATACGGTTGGACCTTTTGGCTGCCAGGGCACACTGTTGACTCTCATTCATTTTGCCATCATTTTACTCTTTGATATCACAATATTCCCAAATAAGGTGCTTGGGCTTCAAATATTACAGGGGATGAGAGTTAGATCCCAGGGTCCTTAAACTAGCCAATGCAGAGAGATGAAGCATGTATACACAGGTGTGATCTGGACCAGATTCATTCTCACCTGTACAAAAAATTCCTGGTACAAAAAAGGCTGGGATCTTCTGGAAAGAGTCCATTGGAAGGCCACAAAGATGATGCAGGGCCTGGAGCATCTCCCCTATGAGGAAAGGCTGAGAGACCTCGGTCTGTTCAGTCTTGAGAAAAGAAGACTGAGAGGGGATCTTATCAATGTTTATAAATATCTCAACTGTAGGAGACTGAGGGATATGGCCAACCTCTTTTCAGTGGTCTGTGGGGACAGGATGAGGGGCAATGGCCACAAAATGGAGTACAGGAAGTTCCACAGCAATATGAGAAAGAACTTCTTCACAGTGAGGGTGACAGAGCACTGGAACAGGCTGCCCAGGGAAGTTGTGGAGTCTTCTTGTTCTGGAGATATTCAAGACCCATCTGGACATCTACCTGTGCAATTTGCTCTAGGGAACCTGCTTTGGCAGGGGGGTTGAACCTGATGGTCTCTGGAGGTCCCTTCCAACCCCTACAATTCTGTGATTCTGTGATTCTGTAACCTGCGTAGCATTGTCTTAAGCATTTTCAGTCCAGCATAGCAGCATAGGCATAGTTTCTCTGCATTCAGGCTTCAAAGGCAATTAAGTAATCCAGTGCAGATAGTTACAGTGTAATTTACAAGTGAGTGATAAATTCTGCTATGTGTCTTCTGCAAATTCCAGATACTTCACTGAACTGTTCAGTGAGTTTTGAAGGCTGGTGATTGTGCAATAGGGAAATGGTAGATGTGAACAGATAGAAAAAGTTATCCTTAATAACAGAAAGCAAAGTCTGTGGAAAGAAGTACATGAATTTCAATTCAGTCCATTCTGTGGATTTTTTGTTTGTTTGTTGTTTGTTTGGAAGAACTTATGTCACTAGCTCTTTTTTATACAGATAGGAGCACATATATCTGTACATTATGTGATGGCTAATTTTCAGCTACCTGACACCAATAAATTAAGTAAAACTATTACAGAACTATGGATATTTTTGCTATTGTTTTATTGTCTATATCACAGTTTGCACAGTTGAAATTGAAATTCCATGTTTCTTTCTTTAGTGCCAGTGCAAGTTTAAGCAATTTCTTCTCTCAGCCTTTCCTTTCTGTCTCCACACCACCAAATCCATTGTGCCAGAACAGCTGTTTGTGCAGTCTGTGCTGAAAATGGGAACCATCTGAGAAATCCTGGGGCAGCAGAAAGGAATAAAGAAAATCAAAAGGAAGCTCATAACAATGTGAGAAATAAGTTGTATGAGCAACTAACCTTGTGTCAGGACTTCTACAGTGTATATGGAGGCCTTGTTAAACTGACCCTAGAGGATCTGAGGTCTGGGGAAGATTTTATAGTTTTCCATGAAGTTTCAAAATGTGTCTCGAGAACACTCTTATTTCTCTAATTCAAAATCCCTCTCATTAGAACCTTTTAGCCATTGGCCACATGTAAGACTCTTTATGGAATAATCCAAAACTTACTTGAAAATAAATCTTCTTGATGAGTAAAAATAGATCCTAAATTGCCAATTGTTCCATCCCTCTTTTGCTGTTCTTTGAGGAAGTTAGCTGACGTGTAGCTAAATGTGTATGTATATGCTTATGCACATATATATTGCTTACATTTTTGCAAGCCACGTCATTTTTGTGTCACATAAGCAGGACTTCTATGTTTTTACTGCCTAAAGGGGGGGGGAGGGGGGAGGGGGGAGACAATTGGTGACATCTTCATTAAATGCAGCATCAGCTATTATACACTATTTTTAATTTAAAATATATTTTTATTGAACAAAGATAGGAACACTTAGTTTCCATAAAGACCCACAGACATAAATGTCTCAACTGTCTGATTTGGCAGTTTCTGCACTGTGCCTCAGTTTCTCCTTCTTTGAGAACAAGGGGGTTCTGTCATAGTTAAGTCCCCCCCAAAAAAAATGTTGCCCATTTATAGATCTATACTTTTGGAACACTTCACTGACCAGATGCATTTCATATGGGAGACTGGGTATCTGGTTTCCATTCCAGGGACCAAGCAGTAAAATGCATATCATTTAGGTGCTTTAAGTTTTTGGCTAATTTCAAGTCTATGAGTAATGACTGGGACTATTCATATCCTTGACACTAGGTAAATGCTCAGGAGATTTACTACAATGTTAAATCACTGTACTTCAGCAGTCTCCAACTTAGAGCTTTTAGTCACAAACTCTCATTTTTCTTCACCTCATCTCCTCATAGAGTTTTCTGTGCTTTTAAGTATTTATTTTTCTCTGTAAACCTTAAATTTATCACACAGTTTACCTGCTATCTTACCCTGATAGTTCTGTCTTCAATTCGGACAGCTAAAATAAAATAATTTTGGAAATCTGCATTTCTTTAACATCTTTCCCAGACCATCTCAAAGTACTTTATAAAAAATAACCAAGCTTTTCATTATGTCAAAGGCACTGCTGTACTTAAAGGGAAACTGATTCTGACATAGCCCAAGTCTTTCTTCTCCTGTCCTGATACATTCCTCCTTTCTCTCTCCTCATATGATAACACAACTTCAAAAACCTTTGGTTCCTACCTCACTTCAACAACTGTACCTAAATGTAGGTTGTATCTTCTAAAGATTTGATTACACTCTACTTCACGTAGACATCAAATCCCGTTTTCTTCCTGAAGTCCCTCTTTTTTCTTTTTTTTTTTCTATAGCTCTTCATCTTTCTGATCACCTACTACCTATTCAATTTACACTTTGTCAGTCATTGAGCAACCCTTATTTCCACAGTATCTTTTTCATTCTTCTTTTACTCTTCTTTCTTTTAACGAGCTCCATTTCGGTTCCACCTCCTCTCGCTACTATTTGTTTACAATTTTTTAATTCCTTTTTCTTTGAACTATATACTTGATCTTCCTTTGCATGTATTTCCTTTTTGCTTTAAGCAGAAATATTAAAATCAATTAGACTTACTTTAAAGCATACTTATTGTTTTATCTTTCTGCACCATTGTTCACTAATCTGTTCTACTTCTTTTAGTTAGAGAGTATCTCTTACCCTAGAACTTCTAGGGATGGAAAACAGTCTTATTTTTCCACCTGTTGAGATTGGATTGCATATAACACATACAGAGGCCATCTCAAAAAAAAGAAAAAAAACACAAACCTCCATCCCCAGGGGGGGGGGGAAGTGGGTTGACAGGGAGGGGAAGAGAATGTCTACACCTGCTTTTTTCACTATAATCTTTATGTTAACATCATTTAACACCATAATGTTAACATTATGAGATATGAACAGCACATTATTGTTTTCATTAACATTAAAGATTTGTCACCTTTCTTTTCTGGATATAAATATATATATACGTATATATATATCATATAAATATATGAAGGCAGTTGAAGGTCCAGAAGATTACTTAAATTGTGACTTTTGGTGAGAGACTATGGCCATTCTGAAGAGTTCTCTGTTTTAGTAGAAAATAAAAATGCATCATTCTCCCCTTTTAAAAACTCCTGAACATGTCATTTTGCCAGCACATATGAAATACGAGCACCATCCAGTGGCAATGGTAGTAAATCACATCTGATATGTTCTATTTCCTCCCTTCCTTCCGCCCCCCCTCCCCCCCCCCCGATTTCACTACCCCACGGCATCCTCCACAAAATCATCTAACTGAGCATTTTAAAAATTACATTAAATGTAATGCATTTTGGAAAACTGGCATGACTATATTTCTGTGAAATTATCAAAGGTATTGTTGTAGCAGTAAGAAGCTTTTTGAGTGCATTGCATCTCAACTGAAAAATGCACGTTAGAGTGTCCAGTAGAATCAGGTATTTTATGCGTATATAAAAACCTTCTGCAAACACTTTTTTTTTTTTTTTTTCCCATCATCCATTATTATCACAAATATAAATGAATCCTGCCCAGCATGATAAAATCACTCTTAATCCAGGGTGATGATTCATCAGCTCATATCAGCCATCAACATCAGTTAACTTGAATCAGCTGCTCCCTAAGAACAGGATTATGATTGTTCAGATTTTTTTATTTTTTATTTTTTTCTTCTCTGCATGACACTCCATAAGGTATCAATAAAACTTTGCTACATCAGGAAAGACTAAAACTAGACAGCAAGACTGTATAATCTCTGTTCCGCAATTCACCAAATTTGAGAACTTCTTGAAGAATATGGAGGTAATGACATGGCCTTCATTTGAATCATACTGATTTTTCCTGATTTTATTATCTTCCATTGAGGAAAATTAGATCTCATAAAGCATATTTGTTTCAGAAACCTTAGACCTTCTGCAATAAATTGTACTGGTAATGTTATTTTCACTTTCCACATGGATGATTTTTTCTTAGGCTATTTCTGATTGTGTAAGACACAAATAGGATTTTTTTTAATTTTAAGCAAGAATGCATTTGTAATGATCTTTTTCTTAACTAAAGGTACATTAATTGTTGTTATGATCATCATGACACACGGACATTCTGTCTTATAAGGTGATAAATATTTGAAACCTCTCTTTCCTGCTCTCTGCTTCTCTTTTGCTTCTTTTTATCCATAAGGCCAAAAAGTAGCAATTTGCACCCAAATTAGAAGTATGAAAGGACTGTGAATTCCTTTGGATTTAATAGCAATTGTACATACAATTTCATACCATACTTCAACATTTTTTTCATTAATATACAAGGACGTGGATGTTACATTTTATAGTGATCATTTTCTAATGTTATTAAACCTCCAAATCCAGCACTTTTTTGATTGGTCCTGTTTCTTTATGGAGCAGACAGTGAATTTTTAACCCATCAGACTAAACGAGATTGCAAGGAACTTCTGTGCTTCAGATTGTTCAGTCATGGTTGAGATCTAACCATGAATCAAACATCTGGCAGTAGATGGGATATATATATAAGCATTTGTTTGGCATATTTTTTTTTTGCATTTCAATACTCAAAATTATACATTTGAAACCCACAGCAACAGTGTTGGAAAAGACTATTTCCCACACGGACAAGCAGAAGTCACTCACCTCTAGGATCACCAGCAGTGTAGAGAGCAACCTGAATCAACCTTCACAATTTTTCTTCCCGTATCAAAGGGCAAGACGTAGGCAATACATGATAAAGAGTAATCAGAGCTATGTAAGAAATCTGTTTCAGTTTTTGGCCTCTGAAACAGTTAAACTGGAGTCATGTAAAGTAGAACAGTGCAAAAGCCTTATCTGATTATGATTCTGAGAACTGCATTTACCTCAAATGAAGTAATTTTTTTTATTGGTCTGATGCTGGAACAATGTAACTAAGTTCTGCCCTTTGCTTATTATAGGTCGTAGTCAGAATTTACATCTAACTTTAAAGACCTCTGAGGTACAGAATAAATTACCTTCTAGCTTTCAGAGTATCATGTCAGTTTACACTGATACATCAACTACTGTATTCATAGTAGAGTCCTTGTCCAATAGCTAAATAGAGGACAATCTGATTTACTGCTTTTGTTTTCAGATTCTTTAAGCACCTCACCTTAGTTGGTACATGTAATTCTTTCAGATAGTATGCTGAGGCAAAAACAGGCTGTGTTCTAGGAAGTGGCAAAGGAAATTACAGAGAAATACCTTGTTCTCTTTATTCATAGGTTAAAATGTAATGCCATACAGTTCTTAACAATTACTGACTGAAAAAAAAAAATATATATATATATATCTGCATAAAACAGAAGCAAAAACAGAAGAAGAGTAATTAAAAAAAAGCCATCTTGCTTTAACTTTTGAAATGATTACATACAGAATAATATACATATTTACATTACAAGTATATTACATAAATATAATATATATGTAATCTTGTAACCACAATAAATATCAAGAAGTTCATTTTTAGGCACACAGCATAGAAAAAAATGCAGAATCTGCACAATCCTTAAGATTCTTGGAGTGACTCACTCTTACATTGTTTTCACACTGAAAAAACAAATATTTTACACAAAATATACAGACAGTTTATGCAGTCCCCAGTGAACAGGGAATCTTTCCTTACCTTCCCATAAGTCTACTCCTTGATTTTCTAATACTATTGTTCTATACAGCTATTACATAAGAAAATAGTTTGCAGGTTAGTTTTTTACTCAGCTAATAGCCTAAGTAATTGTTGGTGCTAACAAAATAAGTACAGCATATCTACATAGGGTATATACAAATGTGTGCACAACATGGGTTTGGTGAACTGCTTCAGAGCTCACTTTTAATACTGGGGAGTTAACTTGGAAGCAGAAACAAAACAAAACAAACAAAGAAAAAAGGATTTTCAGTGATATTACCTCAGAAATATTACATCATTTGAGTGAGACCTGGGCTTCAGTGATAGAAAGCTTTAAATTTATAAATTAATTTAAAAAACTATGCTGGCAGATGTAGGCTGCCATTGATTTTTCATTTATTCCCTTCAGTGCAAATGAAAACCCACAGAACTAATCCAAAAGGAGTTTTCTCAACCTGTACGGTCAGTCATGGTATCTTAAAGACTGCCACTACAGAGCACCTGAGATCGCACCCTAGTAAGTAAAGCTGACCACCTCTCTTAGGAAAGCCATGATCAGCAAGAAGAAAAGCAGAGAACATTTTTTCTGTAGTTACAAGTCAGACTCTGGCATATCAGGCATATCTGCCATTAGGTATCCAATACCATAGCGGCCATTTGGAGCAGTATCCAGAGTTGGTGATCCAGTCTGTTTTCGATATATGTTTTTCCCAAAATTTGGAGATGGCACTTCACTTGGACTCTTCCCATGAATCAGACTTGTATTATCTCCTTCCATATTAACAGGCTCCTTTATTATCCGGCCTCTTTTGTAGGATACAGATGCCAAGCTACCAGAGCTGTCATCAATAAGGTTGCAGCGACGCACCATGAAGACTATTGGGACTGGCAGTATGGCCAGTACCATCAGAGATATACAGACAATCATTCCCCATGTTGGATAGCTGTGGAACTCTTCTGCAGCCTAAGCAAGCCAAGAGAAAAAGACTATTAATACATCTTTACTTTAAAAAGAGTAAATCTGCAGTCCTTACCAAGGCCTGCAGTTTTCAAACACATGCTCATCTTCTTGTCATCTTGCACTCACAATGTAGGCACTACTGCAGATCTCAAAGTTGAACAATCATAGAAATAGATGATTGCTATCTTCCTGCCAGTGAACAGGACCAAAATGCCAACCCAAAGTTTCTGAGATGCTCAGAGCACTGAAGCAGAGCCCAAATCAGGATTTTCACATCAGACCTTCAGCTACATTTGTTTGTAATTGTTCCATGATCCTTTAAAACGTGTTCAGAACATATTCTAGACACAACACAACATCACAGTAGTGTGCAGTGGCATCTGTAACTATATCTGCAAAATATTTGTTCTGTAGGCTAACAGCTAGCATAGGCAGGGACTGTCTCAGATCACCTTGCATGGTTGTTCTAATTCGTGTAAGCTTCATGTAAAATATAACGCGTTTACTGGGACAATGACTCTACCTCACAAGCATGCTTCTGTTGCAAGCATGAATCTCTGGACAACAAACTTATTTGTCTAATATTTCAATTAACATTTAATTTTATACAGGGAAAGGAACAGCCCAAGCCTGCAAGGTAGAGGTATGCTGAACTCAAAATTTGGACTGTTGGGGTATTCAGTTTAAGATGATCACAGGACAGATTCAAATCCGTGTTCCAAATAAGGCACAGCAGACACTGCCTGCCTCCAAGTAGGAAAAATTATAACGTGGCTAATCTCAATATTTAGTTCCAACTGAAAAAAAAAAAAAAAAAAAAAAAAAAAAGGTGGGATATCTGAAATGATTTATTCAGCATTATTACCAAGTGCTTTCTGCAATGAAATAAAATTTAAAGACAGTCAAAAAATCTCTTGTCCTTAAGAACATCTCCAACATACAACAAACTAAAACTCAAAAAAAAACACATAAATTAATGTAAAGCAGTTATATTTTAAAGCAAAAGTAGTACTTTACAGTTAAAAAGATAGTTAAGCACCATGTCATTATTTATAATGATTTGAATTTGCAATTGTATTTTTTTGTCTTTTCATGTACTTCTGAAATACTTCATATATGATCATTTTGATGGTGACAGCATCTGTTACATACATACCATGTCTTCAATCCATGCATTGTAGCCAGGAGGACTTAATCCCATTTGGACAATGCTAGCTACCAGCAAACATAACAATACTAAAGGTGAAACATACTTCCACATGTAGTAATAATACTGACTTGGAGAAAAACCAAGCATGTCTTTCAGATCCTCCATAAATCTGTGAAGGGAATAAAAGGTTATTGTTACTCTGTACACTTAAATTTCAAGTACTGTAGTTGACACAGAGCACCTAATTTGAAGGGACATGCTGACAAAATTTATGTATACAAATGGCTGCACTTTAGCTGACTTGATGGGCTGACAAATGGATCTTATATTACCAGTTCTGAACAGATGAACAGAAAGAATTACTCCACAGTGCTGTGAGTTAGTAAACTACCTTTGACTTCTGAAGAATCATACTGAAATCCTAACACAATTGGAAGTAAAATACAGAATTTTGATGCCCTTCTATTCAATAACAGTTTTGAATCCAAGTTTAATGTACAATCCAATTTACAATGCTAGACTTCTGAAGAGAAAATGGAAACTGGAGGCATCTGGATGTGCATTAAAGGCATAATTTTAGTTCTGGATCTTTCTGGATGAGTAGAGTGAAACTGAAATATCTACAACTTTCCTGTCCAATTAGATCACATTTTCAGACATTCTCTTGAAACACAGGTTCACCAAATTTGTGAATTCAAGTGTTATCATTTTCTCAAGAATATTTTTTCTTGTAGATGCAATCAGCAAAGCAAAACTGGGAGACCAAGCTACTTTCTATAAGCTTCCGTTAACAAGGTTGAGTAGTACAGGAAATACATAAAGATAGCTTGCATTTTATGAAAGCCTATACTGCAAAGATTCTTAACAATTGAGCCTTCTCCTCTATTCTGAATAGTGGATACAGCAACTACTTGAGGACTCTGTTAAGTGTGATTTCAAATCAGAAAACTGCACATATCCTTATTATTATTATTATTATTATTATTAATGCACTATGGATATCAACCTTATTTGAAGATACTTAATTGAAGATAAGTTAGTGATGGAAAATTCATCACATCTATCACATTCAAAGATCATTTAGAAGAGGATGATCTTGGAATCTGCACCTCCTGTTCCATATTGTAAAGGCTGCACTCCCCTTCCATGCTGTGAGGCCACAGGGTCCCATTCGTATGCAGAGGGAGACTGCATAGAGATCTCCCTTCTCCCAAGAACATCTAGCCATTCCTCCCACGAGAACAGCTTGCTGCAAAAAAAGATCTGAGAAATCAGTCTGCCCCACCTCCTCACCTCACAGATTTCACAAGAATCCTTGCTCTCTTTCTGCTTCTGCCCTGACACTTTTACAGAGGCTAACACAAACTTAAGTTCCTGTGCCACCTCACATGAAAGGCCTTATGCTGCAATGAGAAGACACAAGTAGTTTAGGTACTCCAGGCAGTAGAGAAAGAGTGGAAAGAGGGGCAGACCAGACCACCTACTACTGTTGATGCAGGCAGAAGTCACGGATACAGCCTATGACTGTTTCTATTTTTATGCAGAGGTGTAAGAAAAAGGAGATACCAACTAATTCTGAGGTAGACCAAACCTAGCCATAGCTACAATTCGCGTACTCTTCCTTGGCCATACTGTCAACATGAGTACTAGAAAGCGGTAAGACTGCTCTGTTGAACATCTGCCAGGCAAGAGATGATACCAGTCCTCCACTCCTTCTCAGAAGCAGGCCCGATGGAAGCATGTATTGGACCAAATTTAGCATGTGGGCTGCTTGCTGGACAATGCTGGAAAGATATTTAAACTCACCTCTAATTCACAGGATTCTTTTTCACATCTTCCTATATTGTCTAATGAGTTGTTTACTAAGGTATGTGTCATCACTTTTGAGCACATATAAAAAACAGCACATATCAATTTTGCAGGATTAATTTTGAACCTATATGCATGTTGAAGTGTAAAAAAATCTTTATACATAAGCTCTAGTTTGCATCATATAAGCTGCTGAAATAAAACTGCAGTTTTAAATCTGCTTCCTTGTGCCTCAAGATTGCAAATTATGAGCTGAACAAAATTCCTATTTTTGTATTCTTGATGGAGAAGTACATTGTTCCAGAGCCAGTAGAAAAAGGGAGAATATTTTTATAGCTAATTCTTTTGGAGTGTGCCCAAGCCCTGATTCTATTTTAACTTCCTTGTGGTCCCACTTTCTTTTGAAATTTGTGCATGGAAGATGTTCTTATAGCAATAAACATGTTTTGAAAGCAGTTACACATGTGAAGTCACTGTCAAATAAACACTCAAAATATTTTGAACCACATAGTTTGGGGTATTCTATCCTTTGTTCACATTGCACTGAAACATATTGTTAAAAAGAAGCTGAATTTTCAGATGGTTTGTGCTCTCTATAGATGGCCTTTTCTTTCTGCTCTTTCCAGCTCTTCACCCAATGAAACATAAATCTGTGCTCTTCATTTTCAAAGTCTTTCATCATCTTCTTCACCCTACTAATCCTCTTTCGCAAGCTACCAAGCTCCTTTAACTTCACTTATTCCAGTGTTTATCTCCCACTTACCTTACACTTCCAATCAAGTATCTTCAGAAGCATTGTCCCCCATCTATGGGTGATGTGATGTATTCCATAAATATCTCTGGTTCCATTTAATTGATTTTTTTTCTGTGAATTTTATGCAAAATTTGATATCTGCTGGTTTGCAAGACCAGGGTTCATGATGTTTACTGATAATTACCTAACATTTTATGCCTTCCTGGCTGCAAGGATTCACATATTGCCTTTTTTTTCCTACCCTTTAGCTGTAATCCCTTTGCATGTTTTTTTTTTTTTTCTTCTTCTTCTTCTTCTTCTTTCTTTCTTTCTTTCTTTCTTTCTTTCCCTATTCAATCAGAGACTTTAATATTACATATACACAGATCTTTATCTATGAGTTTTCCCCCTTGGAGCTACTACAGCTAATGACAACGTGAGGTTGTTCATTCTGGCAGTTTTTGCAAACAAGAATGCTGAGTTTATGAAGAAAAATATTCTGGAGAAATTTATACATCAGAAGAGATGAGAGAAATACCCCAGATAAATCATCAGGTGGTCATAAGGCATGAGAAATCTGTCTGTTAGCTGTTTACTACATTCTGTCAGAACATCTGAAAATATCAAGCAACTGCCCTCTGATACAGCAGCAGAGTATTACCATATTTTAGCTACTCCTTAACACCAAGTTCATCACTGGTAAATTGGTGATTCTTGGAGTGTCTACTTCTCTGCACAATGGAACTCTACTTAATTGGACAATAGCACCTTGATACCAAGGCCACTTGTATAATCTTTTGTTTGCATGCGTAAAAACATCTACATGGTGTTTTGTATGTGTCCAATTATAGACTTACACACTTGGCCTTGGTAGAAATTATTTATTAATGAGTATGTAGTCCAGACACTATTTGCATAGAACACAAAAAAAATGTCTAGAAACCATATGATTAAATTTGTTTATTATAATTTTATTTCATTATAGCAAGGGACTAGTAGATTACTCAGATTGAACACATGAAAAGTCAAAGAAAAAATACCCATCTATGTCACCCTTTGTATATATGAAAGAATCACCAGTGTTTATATTACATCGACATACTAATATAGCTTTCTTTATCTGTGAATGGCATGAATTATTTTTAATGCAAACACCTCTATTCTTTGGAAGTGTAGCACTTAGTGAACATATTCTGTTGATCTCTGTCAAGTGATGTAAATAAATTAGAGAGACATGATGCACTTTACTCTTCAGTTATCACTGATAGAAGGTTACTTAACTTTATTGCCAAATGTGCTGCTTCCATGTAAGTTTTGATCCTGTTCTTTGCTATCATTTCCTCTATTTCCTCTCTCACAACAAATGCAAAGAACAATTAACTGCTACAATATCACAAGCTAAATCTAGATAATAAATGGACATTTTCTTATTTTACTTTGTTCTTCTCTCAGGCAAAATAGTGCAGATCTGTTCAAAATGCTCCTCCTCATCTGCTGCTTAGACCGTTGTTATTACTTCTTGAAATCCTTCTCTTGGTGACCTTTTCATATATAGATAGATTCCTTATACTTACCCATCCAGACTCCTTTCTACCTCTAATTTTACCTCTTTTTCCCTCATTCTCCTTTTTGTTGGCCTGTTGTAGTTTGTTCTTTGAGCTTCACTACACTGTCCTGATGCATTATACCTTGTTCTCTAAGGTTCTAACCTGTTCTTAAAGGAAGACTTGATTCAAGTCCAGATTGTCACACTCTGACTCCCTTATCATACCAAGAATTCCTTTACAGACACACAAACCAGCAAGAAACAACTGCAAAGATAAATTCCTGTTTCCATCCTTAATTCCTACTGCTTTCATTTTGTTTTGTTTTCTTCCCTATCTTTATGTAATAGTCAGTTTGCAAGGCTCTCTTTAGATTGGGATATATTTCTATTGTCTTGAATTGATATGTACATACAAAATAATTGGTGCTATAAAATTATAATAACAATAAATATTGTATTGAATACTGTTGATGCAGACAGGGAAATACATTTCCTTCACTTACTTTTCTATTCCATAAATGTGGGTAACTGCAATGTTCTCCAAAATGACCACAATAAGCAGGGGCAGAGTAGCTGAGTAGTCATCAAACATCGTGACAAAATAATTTCCAGAGCGCTGCACAAAGATCAGGCCAATAAAAAATGCTACCAAACAGCAGATGACTGGAATGAAGGACAGAATTGTAAACTGTAATAATTACATTTTTCCACAGAAAAAGAGGAAATGAAGAGAGAGTTTGATATAGCAAAGTTGTACTTTAACACATTATTTCACATAATGAAAGTTGTTATCACTTTCCTTATTTTTGGTGGCAATTTTGAGAATATTGGGAATCCTACCCTTCCCTTATGAAACAGAAATGTCATGAAACCAGAAGTAATTACTGGAATTGCCATATTGCAGCAGTCCCCATTAAGCAGCACATATTAATCAAAGGACTATATCTCAATAAACATTTCACTTAATGTGACTGCAAGGCTAAAATAAAGAAAACTGTTAAGCATCATATTATTCAGTCACTAGATTACCTACATAATCAATCTCAATATATCTTTTTTTTTTTTTTTTTTTTTTTTTTTACTACTAAATCCATCAAGAATAGGTTTGAATGCTTAATCAGCTATAAAATAAGTCAAGTTTCAATAAATTGTGAAATCAGCTGTAGGCCGAGCAAAACTGATTCTCCCACTTGAAGTGCCCCTTTTTCCTCTTCCACTGAGAACTAAGGTTAAGGATGCACCTACACAGTCTAAAATTAGGTAACATAAATCTGAGCAAAAGTATAAAATAGCCTTATACAGAATATACTAATTGTACAAATTCTAGCTATTTGTAATTGATTAAAATAATGAAAGGAAGACAGGGACACTTTTTAAAATATTGTAGTATAAGATGATCACTCTTTTCAGCACAGATAAAATCTCCCCAGTGTCAGTCTCATTAATTACACTGAGTTTTATTACTGAGAAAATAATTTTAGAAGAACTGCATATAAGCAAATTTAGAAATCTTTGTTATTTTTATGTTCTCCCATCATGTCTTACCACCCACCCAAAAAAAATGCACCTTCAGTTGTAAACTGCACTCTGGTAGGTACACTCTTCAGCACGTATACATGCAGATTCCAATTTGGAATACCTGAGCACTAAGTTAACTTTAAGCATATGAGTTGGTTTCCCTGAAAACTGAAGTGGACCTGTAGTGAAAAAAGTTGCAAATGTAATGCAGTACTTCTATAAAATGACAATTTGTGTTTTTTAATCACAAACTCTAGTGAAAGCATAATCCATATTAAGTCCCACTGATACTATATGAAGCTTAACCCAGGTATTCCAGTATATAAGTTAATTATAAAAACATTATGTTATGTTTTAATCCTTTGAGTACAACTGACTGAAGTAGTAAAAATCATGTATATATAACACAAAAATATTAGCAGAGAAAAGCAGTTCTTGTATATTTCTTTATATCTTCTTTATATCTTTATATTTTTATATCTTCATCGTATCTTTGTATCTTTATATATATTATCTTAATATATTTTTTGTCAAATTTTATAACAAGGAATTACTGTAAAATGCTCCATTATTCCAGTGTAATAACCGTATAACATAGTATTTGTATATATACTTAGGGCAAAAAGCAAATTTCTAAATTGCATATGGGTTATTCAATATGAATTTAAATATATATATATTTTTAAAAAAGTAATCAATAGGTTAAGGCTGAAGAAAAATCAGCTGTTTAATCTTTATGAATAATTTTACCCTTAGATCAAGCAAAGCAAAAAAAAAAAAAAATTTAAAAAAAAATATGTGTTCAGTTAATTACCTATTACCCAAGTATTTAGAAGTCAGAAAAGAGCAGGGTTCTGCTGTATCTGGGGTTAAATCTTAGAAAACATACTATTTCTGCCATAGAGCCAGAAAATATTAAAGCAGTTTATAATTTTCTATCCCTCCTGTCATAGCTATTGATACAAAATCCAAATCTGCCATAATACACCAAATGCCTTGCAGCTGTCCTGAAAGTTTTCAGAAACCTAACTTTCATATTTTATGCTGATTTCATATTTCAAAAAGAAACTACTACAAGACAATCTGAGGTACATGAACAAGCTATACCTCACATGACTTCGTGCATTAGAAAAAGGAAAATTAAAAAAAAAATCCCTATTTAAGACCCTTCACATATTCAACCGGAAAAAAAAAAAAAAAAAAAAAAGTTGCTCTGGAGAGCAACTGGAGTAACTGTACTTATTTTTAATATAATAAACATTTCATCATATTTTAAGATTCCATTAGCTTTTCATATTTTAAGATTCCATTTAGCTTTACTGAAATAATTTGTCATGATTTGCAATGTATTTTCAATCATTCCTTTGGCTTTGTTTCCCTGATCTGTGACAGTGAAAGTATTCTGGAAGAGCTCAGAACAGCTTAACATAAAGAAAATTCTAACAGAAATTCTATATGAAATTGAAGTTCGAAGGTATTCCCACTCTTGTAGAATTTAGAAAAAGGATTTACTTGCAGATATTAGCAGATATTAACATGCATGTGCATGGATGTATGGTCTGCATGGATGTACAGTGATTTCCTTGTCTGTTAAATACAAGTACTGAAAACTTTCATGTCAAAATAAAAATAAAAATAGTAAAAAAAAAAACCTTCATACTCTCCAAAACAATTTTAAGCTTACTGCTCTGTTGAGAAAAGAAACACTCTGAAACTCACCAGTAAGAATTTCTTTCCTAACTTTGAAGGTATCAACAATGGGTGTGATGATGCCTTCAATGGTTCCAAACATACTTCCTAGTCCCAAATTCACCAACATTAGAAAGAACATGACTGACCAGAAGGGAGAAGCAGGAAAGTGGGTCATTGCTTCTGTAAAGGCAATGAAAGCTAAACCAGTTCCTTGAACAGCCTGTCAGTGAGAAAATAAATAAATAAATAAAACTCACATTATAATTCACACAGTGTATTTTTAATTTTTTTTTTAGAGTGACAGTTTGACTTCATGTTTGTCAATTGATTAAATCTTAAAGGGAGACTTACCTGTTATCTAACATATGATTCTTCCATCCATGCAAACTTAATTAGTACTATTTACTGACATACTGGATTTGGCTGACAATCTGTACATTGATTGATATTAACAACATATTTTTTTTCTCTTTCACCGATAATTCTCCACAGAGCTATTATACTGGATGGCTACAAAATAGTCTCTCTTGTTAGTATATAAAGGATTTCATTTCTATACTTATTTGCCTCAGATTAAAAAGGTAGAAACAGTACTGAACTTCTTAAAGTCTAAGTTGCCAATTTGCTATTTTAGCTTCAGATGCTGATGCAACTGCACAGAGGTCAGTGTTTAAAACTGGAAGTCCCTCTGAAATGAAATTCAAAAAATTTATTTTACAGATCTGGTTTATAATAAAGATTTCAAATATGATAATGTTAATTAAAAATATGTAATAAAGAATAACTTTTTCCTTTCCAATAAAATCATATTTATAGTTAGCAATATCTTGACATTGAAAGATGTCATAGTTTTAGATGTTGAATAATTATATCTTTACTAAGACTTTGGAAAAATGCCTGTGGTGAAACAGAACTTTATAATTTTATCACCTCTTGAGGAGCAATGTTATGATCAAAATATAAGCAGACTGCATTAAGACATCAGACACAGAAGTGCTCACCTCAGCTCAAGTGAGACCCTGCACAGAATCATGTTTTCATATCAATCTCTATAGGTACACAGTATCAATATTCTGTGTGGGTATACATCACAGTTAATTTCAGAATTTGCAAATTCTCCATTCATAATCTTTGTAATTAATACATACTTATCTGTCTCACCTTGTCAAGTTCATCCTCAATTTGACAAGATTTCAGACCAAGAGAATCAAATTCTTCTTCCTTAACTTTCTGAATAATGTCATAAACTAAATTGTAATCTTCTGCTGTAATGCTTGAGAAATTAATATGATGTGGGATCATATCCTGGCTCAGATTGCCTGCTTTCAAAAGTTTTAAAATCTTCTCTGAATTTCTGTGAAACACAACAAAACAGAGAAATCAAATGTGATAATCTGTGGGCATTCATAAATGAAATTTGCCATTAAAGTAGTAATTAAAAATGGATATTCATACTGGATAACACATTTTTCATTTATGATATTGGCTTTGAAGCCCAGAACTGCAAACACCACCAAGGTTGCCAGCACAGAAGTGAAAAAATTGATGAAGGACACCAGTACAGCATCAAAATGGCAGTTGTTGTCTCTCTTGTTGTAGCTTGAAAAGGCAATGACTCCACCAAATCCGAGCCCTAAGGCAAAGAACACCTGAGTAGCAGCTTCTCTCCAGACCTTGGGCTCCAGCATTATTTCAAGCTGTTTGAAATTAGATACAATAGATGTCAGCTATAAAATGCATTTAGATTACATTAAAAGAACACAAAAACATGAAGACAACCTACATCATAAAATGCTAATACTCCACTACAAATATATTTTCATTGTGATAAAGCTGAATGTGACACCTAAAATTGGGTGCACTTATGGGCCAGAATTTCCATTGATTTTATGCAATATAATCCTTAAAAAGAAACATGTCATACAGTATATTCCAAAAAATGAGATAGCAATGGATCTATATGATAATTTAACTTGCAGCTAGTTACACCATGAAATCAGAGAACATCTGTTTTTTGTGTTTTTTTTTTGTTTGTTTGTTTGTTTGTTTGTTTTTGTTTTTTTTTTGGGGGGGAGGAGGGGTTGGTACTCTCTTTTATCAGTACCTGTACTGATGGACATTAGAATTAAGATTTATTTTAGGATGGCCAACCCTTTCATAAATGTAATATATATGTTGAAAGTTGTTTTGGTTGTTGCTACCTTTTTGTTTTGTTTTGTTTTGCTTTAAAAAAAAAGGTGACTATGAGACTATGACATACATACACATGTTTATATGGAATTCTACTACAGGTCATGCAAATATGTAAAGAAATGCAACATGTAAAATAAATGTTGGCCAACAGAATCTGTACAGTTCAGAAATCAAATCTCCTTTAAGCCTTGAACTTATCAAGTAAAATGATATATTTGAGGGACAACTAAGCTTTTTATCTAAAAGCTTAAATGATAACTCTATAAAATTGCTCTTCAGATGACCAGACTTCAAGAAATATCTTTGTTTAAAGTTATGAGTCATCATCTATCTATTTAAGATCTTTCTCAAGTCTGCACTGTAAAAAAGTACATGCAAGATTTCAACATTAGACCATCAGAAGTTGATCCAGGGCCTCCATTCATTTAAAGACCTTACTTCTGCAAATATTATTTTTTTTTTTTTTCTGAAACCCAAACCTTATTGAAAACAGTAAATCTAAAAAGCATTAAGATGCTAGCTAGCATCAGAAGACTGTCTCACTGTAAGAATAAAAAAAGTCTGCTACTGTGATAGATGATAGACATCTTCTTTAACCTTTTACATACACAGATAAAATACATATGAAATGAAGAGTTTTCTTACACTAAACTTGTTCCCGACATTTATATATATATATATAATTACTTTGTACATGTATCTGTTACACCTACTTTAACCTGCCTGTCTGTATCAAACAGTCATGTTAGAGTTCTTCCACTAGAGGGAGCTACAGGAATAGTTTTAATTTCACGAAATCCGTAAATGGTTTTTAAACTTTTCACTTTCTTCAAAATATTGTTTAGTATCATCAAACGTATTGCGCTCTCAGATAAACATTACCTAGTGTTTCAAAGCAAAATTGTAGCTGATTTGTTATTGTAAGATATTAACTATGAAATTTTGGGAGCGCTGTACTTAAGCTATATACAGCCCTATATTTAATTGCATTAATTCACTGGTCTTTTCATACACCTTTATTTATTTTATTATTATTATTATTTTCATTAAGGCTATTATTTTTAATTTCTGCTTTGGTCAACAGCCATGCCAAAGAGAGAAATTTGCTCCTTCTTCATCAGCCCTGTGCTCTCACACCTGTACCAGTGCTGACATAACTATTTTGTGGAAATGTGTTGTGATCTATTTGCTGAACTAATAGAGGCTAAATCAAAGACCCTCTCCTCTCTATCAACCTGGATTATTTTCAACCCAGATCACTTTACCAGTCCATTTTAGTCTACCTGCCCAAATCACCTGTTAGCACAACGGAGCAAAAGGAAATTACAACAGTCTAAATTCTTTCAGGTAGTTTCCAGTGAACTTAAGGTCCAAACTATTGTTCAAGTACAGAAATATTCAGAGATTATAATAAAAATTATTTTAAGGTTTATATCTACACATACTCTATGTGACTTACAGACTTCCTAACCTCAAATTTAAACCACAACTTTCTGAGAAATATAATTGAAAACCAAGGGCGGCAAGGGGGATTTCTTTCAAGATTGGTTATCTGAACATTTGAAACAATTTAACAATTTTATGATTAAACTATCAAATGACTACAAAGTGAGCATCAACTGCAATTTATTTTAGGACTAACTCATGGAAGACGAAATAGTTGAAGGATGCAGGGTTGATATTAAAGAGGAGTTTCAGTATTGATTCCCTCTCAGTATCTAGTGGTATCTAGTGGTTCTAGCTAAAGAAAATATTAATACTGTCATTGAAAAACCAAATTATAACATCAAGAGGTCTGTATTCCATCTCTGCTATAGAATTCATCTTTGTCCATAAGCACTACATTTCTCTGTTCCTCAAATTACCCCAAATTTGACTGAGCAGGCTACAAATTCCTGCTGAACCAGAACTCTGTAAAGCAATGATAAGCAAGTGAAGTTTATTTCTAAATAAATGAGCAACCTTTTCAAAAAGGACAAATTAATTGTGTAAATCCATGACAGCATTCAAGGGAATGCATTTCACTGTGACATCCCAGAAAAAAGCATTCAGAGAAGGCTCTGAGGGGACCCCACTGCAGCTTTTCATTACTTAAAGGGGGCTCATAAAAAAGATAGCAACTTTTTGCTTGGGCAGATAATGAGGACGAACCACAAGGGGAAGTGGTTTTAAAATAAAAGAGGGAAGATTTAGATTAGATATTAGGAGGAAATTCTTCCCTCAGCGGGTTGTGAGGCACTGGAACAGGTTGCCCAGAAAAGCTGTAGATGACCTATCCCTGGATGTGTTCAAGACCTGGTTGGATGAGGCACTGGTCAAACTGATCTACTGGGTGGCATTCCTTGTCCTTGGATGGGGGCTGGAACTAGGTGGTCTTTGAGGTCCGTTCCAACCTAAGCAGTTCTATGATTCTATGATTCTTTGATTCTATGATTCACTTCTCTTTTAAGCATTTGGCCAGCTTATGGAGCTTTCTAAACAGCTTAATTCTTATAAATAGCACTTTTGGTTGCTTAGCTTTGTAAAGGCAGCCAACTCTTGGAAAGTAACTCCACACACACCCCTGGAACATTTTTGAACCTTTGAACCTTACGGCTTGATATTGTGTCCCTGATGTCAACAGCAATTATGCCAGACACAAAAATGGTCATTCTTCTATGAAGGCAATATGCTTATCTGAGAGCACTCATAAATGGTCAAATTGGAACTGAAAGTTTAAACACAATTCAAGCAGATATTAAGAACATACCTTAGGTGTGAACATGTGACGAATTCCATCCAATGACCCATTAAGGAGCAATCCTCTGATCAGAAAGCATAGAAGTACCACATAAGGAAAAAGGGAACTAAAGTACATGATCTGAAAAACATTAAGAAGAATTTTTAAATGACACCCATGAACTTTATTTTCAACAGTTTCACTCTCTATCCTGTATCTTTTGGATATATCTCTGAACTGAAAACTGTATATTCTCAGAATATGGAAAACATGTTCCATTCACCTCATCTCTTCAGAAGAGAGCAAGATTACATGACTGTACTAGAAAAAAAAAAAAAAAAAAAATCATACTCTATTAAAATGCTACAGTTGCCATTTTGTTGACTGATTAACAAACTATAAGCCTTCCAAGGAAGATCAGTGTGAATTCACTGAGAATATGAGAATAA
This sequence comes from Oxyura jamaicensis, assembly GCF_011077185.1. NCBI lineage: Eukaryota > Metazoa > Chordata > Aves > Anseriformes > Anatidae > Oxyura > Oxyura jamaicensis. Next base: position 50,412,526 of record NC_048893.1, on the reverse strand, counting down.
CAGAAGTAAACTGTTTTAGAAATATTTCTCTTTACACTTAGATTCAAGTACATAGTATGGTAAAGATGCAGCATGAACAGAAATTTATGCTGTCTTCAGAAGGAGATAATAAGCAGTAATAACCAGTCAGTAGAAAATATTTAATAAACGGATTCAAACCATTAAGGAAGGCTTATTGAAAAAAAAAAAAAAAAGGGAAGGAAGGGAGGAAGGGAGGGAGGGAGGGAGGCAGGGAGGGATTATGAGTATATTTTCTAATGTACAGAAACGATTCAAGATCTCATAGGTCTGAATCATAAAAACAAGAAAGCAATATTGCTTTGATTACCAGACAAACAAAGAGAGGAAACAAAAAATCAGTAATCAAATATGATCTTTCATTCTCCATCACTGAAAATCACATTTATCCCATGGTTTAAAGTTTATGTAAAATGATTCTCTTGCTAAAGCGGCAAGTTGTTTCTTTAACTGAAATATACTAAAAAGGCCACAGAAAGTTCCACCTCAGCTCAAAAAATCCTAATAGCAAAGAATTTTGTAGGTATCAGGAATTAACAACAGATTAGTCTTCATCTGAAAATCCCACTGAGATCAACAGAGCTAGTAAATCATTCACTAGCCAACCTATCTGTCAGTATGAACAGGAGAGAAGACAAAGTCATGTACTCAGTTCCAAAGGGATGGTTAGCCATTTATCGAAAGAAACAATCCAGAATTCTGAAAAGAAGCTGTGATAATGAAAGAAGGATGAATGCCAATGACATTAGCAATAAAAAGCAAATGACAGGGAATTTTGATGGTCTTGGTGCACTACAATCACATTGAGAGGATAGATATACATGGAAACTTAATTCCTTAGATATTCAGAAGCATGCAAGCTCATGCTGCATTAACAGTTCAACAATGCTGAGGTGCAGTTAATTGCAACATTTATGTTGATGAGAACAAAAATGATTCTTCTTCACATCTCAATTCCCACTAAATTACTTTAGTTCCCATGAAAATTACTACAATTTTAATGCTTAGTTACTAAGAGAGTAGAGATTATACAAATACTGGGGTGTCACAGCTTCCATCTTACTCCTACACATTTCATGAAAGAGCAGACAAGGTGCGGTGAACAAAAACATAGTGAAGTAGATCTTCAGAGTTTCAAAGGAAAACACTGTCATTTCAGTAAACAGCATACTCACTTTGCCAGAAGACTGAATGCCTTTGATCATGGCTAGGCATACCATGACCCAGGCAGCCAGCAAGCAGATAGTCATCTTCCAGTTTAAACCCCCACTCTCTGAAAGCGAGCTGGAAATATTCAGTGCTTCTCTGTACCAATAATAAGTTGTTGCAGAACTTTTTTCACACTCTGGCTCCACAACTGTCAAGAGATGTTAGCAAGTAAAGAAGGGGTTCAGGACATAACTATTTTACCAACACTTTTTAGCAAGGTTATATTAATTCCCAATACTTGCAATTGTCCTATTATCATTTACTTAGAAACTGAATTCACTGAGTCCTAGGATGTTCTCTAAAAGAAAAAGAAACTGGTATTGATTGAAAGCCCTGGATATAGCTTTTTTGAACACTTTAACATATTCCTCTGCATGTGGTCAATCCAAGTCCTAGGCAGAATTTATCTGTGAATTAAGTACTAAATAATATGGAGAGCTAGATAAACACATACATTTCATTTCATTTTTTACACATAAGAATAGATTTTCAATATACAAAACTGTGACTTACATACTATGAAAACTCTCTGAATTTGAAAGTTGGATTATCTTAATTTTGAGAAAAAGTAAAATTAAATTAAAAACATTCTCAATTGTGTCTGTTTGATATGACACTCAAATCAATTGGAATATAATTACATATGCAAAATCAATAAAATAATGATACCAAAGTGATGAGAGAAGGAGAAAATGGTTCCTACACAGCTATGTGCAAATGAAAGTTGCTTTCTGTTCCAAAAGTGATTTTTTTCATTATACTAGAATTCTGCCTTATTCATGTTAACAGCTTAAGAAATTTTGTTCATCTAGACATGTAGCACATAGAAATAGAATGAAATCTTCAAAGAAAATATATATATATATTAATAATTTATCTTTATATGACAAGCAATCATATCTCTAAGCTAGGTCCGAAGCCAAGGTAATTAATGAAGAGAAGGGATAAATATAGCAATTTTAAGAAACTTAACACAGGTGTCAGATCTTCTTCAAAATAAAATGTCAGAAGTGATAGGATGTTATCAAATGTAATGCTTTTCTGTGTTTTAGCTTAGTTTAAATGAACTTCTGTTGAAGTTCAATTGAGACTTTATGTCTTATGATTTGGGCAAATAAGAGCATGTTACCAGACAAAAACTGTGGCTTCATTAATGGACAATAGCTTGTGGAATACAGTCGATTTAACTGAGTAAGAACATTCACAAATACTGGCTATTTGTTTCAAATAACTGAAGCAAACAACTCTGGGAAAGACTCTTTAAAAACACTGTACAACAGACTGAAGTCCCTGGTTAGGTTCTTCATTAAAAGGGGAAAAATACAAAAGGTATTAATAAAAAATTAAGATCCAATATAAAAAGAAATGAAAAAAAAATATTTCAAGAGCAAGACAAATGCAAAGTGTGCAAATATTATGAGATAACTAAAACTAAGGCATGTGAAACTTTTCATGCTGTTGCATAATACGACTTATTATTGCAAAAAACAATGACTCTATTGCCACCAGTTTACAAAGCAAACAGTGCTTTTATTACATACATTCCACTGACATTGAAATGTACGAAATAGCAAATAGCAGAAATTTTCCATCTTCTGCTTTTTTTTTTTTTTTTTTTTTTGTAATGCAACACCTCCTGCTTTCTCACAAGGAAGTATACTAAACTAAATGAAATGGAGATGCATACTAAATGGAATGGAGAAATACCCCTTTTGCACCTTTGTTTTTTATCAAGTAAGCATGAAAAACAGTATCAAAATCAGAAAAAAAGAAAAAAAGAAAAACTGTATTTTTCTTCCTGCAACACACTAAGTAACACATAATTTTATTACTCTTTAAAATGTTGTTGACAGTGATGTTCCTTTCCAAATACAGTATATATCTTAGATGAGTTTGTTTTAAATTTTACCAAATATCATAATGTGAAATCTTATTAAAATTCAATATCACTTTTGTATACAAAAAATTCTCTTTGGTTCTCTTCAGTTATGTTAATAACAACCAGCTATGTGTGTGTGTATATATATATATATATTTAAAAAGAGAGAGAGTTCTGAAAGCAGACTTTTAAGTCATATTTTTTTCTCCAGTAAGCCTTTATGGAAATTCAGTGAAATTCAGCAGAAAGACTTGCTTTTACTTAGCGAGTAAATTTGTATTATTTGAATGATTTTTAAAACATTAATATATTACAGACTTACAGGTGTGAGATGTATTTTTAACTAAAGGACACTGGTCCCATGGTAATGGATGCTGAAAAGACTGGGAAAAGTAGAACAGACTCCATCCAATAATGACATTGTAGTACAGGGCCACAAAGAAGCATACCTAAAAAAAAAAAAAAAAAAAAAAAAAAAAAAAGAGAGAGAGACATACCAAAAAAGTTAAAATTAATTTTTATATTTTGTAAATTCAAACAAACAGACATCTACTGAACTTACTTTTGCAGACACTGAACCTATTATTCATTAACATAAGAACTTAATGGCTTGCACCATTACAGTATCTAATATCAATTTGTCACACTTTCACTTTTCCCCATATTTATCATGAGACATCTATATTTTTACAGGCTATTTTTCTCCCAGATGTCCAGGGTGTTCCATAGTTCTTAATTTTAAAAATACAAAAATACCAGTTAACGGGTTTTACAAACATCCATATAACCATTTTAATGTGCTAATATAAGTTTTAGTATCTTCCAAAAACATCGTACATTGACCCTGAAGCCCAGCTACAGATCACTGTCCGTTTCTTGTAGCAAAACAGACAGTTCAGTTCACACAGATTGGACATGAATCACATGGTTAAGGTAAAAAACTTACTACACAGCTTGCAAATCCAATTCCTCCAAGTTTGGGACTGATATAATTCCAGACACCAATACTCCCTCGGCGGATTCTCTGTCCCACAGAAAGCTCCAAGAAAAAGAGTGGAATCCCTATGATCAGTAGCAAGATTAAGTATGGCACAAGATAGGCACCTAAAAAAGGAACAAAGTAAAAACCAGAGAGTATAGGAAGAGTCACAATCTTAACACAACTCATATGAGACCATCTAATATCTTCAAGTTTGAGTTAGTGTCATTCATGACAAAGCTCTCTCTACTGCATGCAAAGAGTAATTGTAACTGAATCTTGGCCACAAATCTTGTAAAATAAGAAAAACACAGAGATATCCTATTTCTAAAGCACTGTAATATTTTGAGGTAAACCTTGTTAAAAGTGAGTCATTACCTAATCTAGTTGTTTGCATTAAAATTTGGGCATATTCACAAATGTTTTAGGTCAAACTTTCAGGAGCTAAATCAACATTTCCTAAAGAAACTCTAAATCTGGGTTTGTAACAGAACAGTCAGATTGAATTTATAAGGGAAATACAGAGCATACTGTGCTGTTACAACACTCTCAATTACATCCAGTCTTCAGCACAGTTTCAGAAGACCATAGTGTTCCTCTCTCCACATACACCTAAGATGCAGAAAGGGGATTTCCCAGTGTGCAGAACAGCGATACTATTCAGCTAAGCAAAGAACTGTATGGGCCTATTTATTCCAGGCTCCAGACAAATACCAGAGACATGAGGTGGAAATGAAATGGTGTACTGTAGATCCAGATAGCCCCCTTGCAGTACTCACAAGCTCTCCTTAAAGACATTTGAAAACGCAACTCTTACTTCATCTTTAGACATATATAAGTGAAACAAATCCTCTTTTCAATAATGTATTCCCAGGAAGTTGTCATATACAATTCTAACTTTGGCATGAATCTCCATTTATTTCAGCAAAACTAATTCCAAGCAAAATATATCCATCTGCTAAGTGCACTGGCAGTTCAGAGCCAAATGTGATCCTTCCTGATGAGGAGTATTTAAGACTAGAGCTAACATTTAGGCATGAGCAACTAGCAATATGGCACCTAATTTTCACATATGTGACAATTATGCTGCAATATAGGGAGAGTACTGTGCTGTCCCCCTAGCTCAAAAGGCCTAAGTTTGTTGATAACAACCACTGTAAGGCTAAAGAGAAGCACAAGAGCTGCAGACTGTAACATGTCAAAGCAGGGCTACAAATTGATAAACCAGAGACACAGCTATGAAGTTGTCCAATCAGCCTATTCACCTCTGTGACAAGAGACAAGCTGAGCACAGTTCAGAAGCTAATTTGAGATTTATCCTCCTCCAGCTAAGTCCTACCTTAAGTTCCACCTCTGTGCCACCTTTCTAGTTTTTGTTTTGTTTTGTTTTGTTTTCCATGAGTCTATCAAAATACACTGAAAATTACATATTCTTAGTAGGTGGCTTATTATCAGGGAATAGGCTTTATTTAAGAAAATTTAAAATTTTGTAAACAGTGCAGAGGCCTCAGATTTTCTGGTGCCATCTGCTCCTATTTAGATCAATTTGCTATTTTGCTCTTCATGAAATTGTCATGAACTGGACATCAGTTTTGCTTATAAAGATTTTATATAGATCCTAAGCATGGAGTAACTGAAGTCTTGATACTAAGAAAAATAAGGAAAAAGAGGAAGAAAATCTGAGATAAACTACTGATGGACCAGACAAAGAACCTATTGATCGTATTTACCCTAAAGTCTATATAAAGTCTATATTGTTAGCAATGAAGTAGCTTCTTGAGTTTTATTTGCATGACAATGCAATGATAATGTTTGATCAGCATTTGTTCAAAAACTATGTTCTGAACAAAGTACTGATTTTGAGGATACAATGCTACCTCATAGAGACAAATACCATGTTCTATATACCTATATCAGTACAATATATACTGTCTACTTAAGAATGCAATTATAATTATTATTTGTCCTGCAACAGCGGCTACATTCTCAATCAGTACTCTGGCATCTCTTCTGGTTTATCTTACATGTGCACGTAATGGAATGAATACAAAGGACTTACTTTCAACAGTGCAAAAAAGAGACGAGATGGATATAAATGTGATGAAAACTGAGAAACAGAGTAACAACATTCCAAAATGAGGATGACTATCTGTTTAAAAATATATAAGACATATAATATCATTAAGTACCCTTGATTTATCACCATCATTCCCCAAAAATGTCTGTGAGATAGAACTGTATTGTTAATTCACATTGTAAATGAAATACAGAAGCTTAGACATCACTAGGTTTCAAAATGTAGTTGTATAATTCACTGAAAACCAACAGTTTTTTTAATAGTGTAACACTACTGTAAATGATACCTGCTGCCTTAATTAGATAGGTGTTTTATGGCTAGGTAGAGAAAAGCCTAAACATCTCAAAAAAATTGGGGCCTAAATGACTTACCCAGTATCCCACTGGATGACTGCACTAGAGCAGGAACTGAACCCAGCTCTTCAGTGTCCCAGTCCACAACCTTAATCACAAGGCTGCAAAGTTAAGCACATGTTTAAAGACTGGGCTGATGTGGGTGCTTTATGGTGCAGTATCAACTTAAGTAGCAAGATTTATCAATTAGATTCAACTAAATGAGTTAAATAAATGTGGTGTTATATCCACATTACATTATACTTACACAACCCTGTAATTCAATCTGGATGGCCAGCAGAGATTATCCCTATACTGCAGGGCTTGTGCAGAGGACCTGAAACACTGGCCCTCTGACCATTGAAACCTGCTGAGCTCTCTTCTGATCTTGTGTCCCTTCCCATAAGAAGGACATAAGGGACAATGGTGCACATCTGGCTTTCAATACAATGTGGTTTAGACACAGCTAGAATATACAGCTGTGTATCGAAGCTTCAGAATGTTTCTGTGCCCTATAATTCATGTGAAACCACAGAATGTCTGAACAAGTATTTTGATTCAGCCTTCCCTTGAAGCAAGATATACTTCAATAACCTGTAAGATATCTTTACTTCATGATAAAACAGAATCACTATGGAAACAGTTCAGCATGTCTCTTATTTGCCAGTCCATGAAAATCTGTCCTTGGAGTAGCAGTATTGAATAAGGATCATCTTTATTTGAATTAGAACAATAAGTATACATGCTGCCCTTGAACAGCATACTAAAATTAGTTACATACATATTGTCTGCTACATCTGCCAAATAAACAATTTATTGTGGTTACAATTCTGTAGTACAGTATCCCCAGGTCTGCTTTCTACAGTTTAAAAATTCTTCTATTGTAAAGTCATTTTTTTGGCATATTTTGGCCTTAAACATCGACTTTCATATATATATAATATATTTTCATCTCAATAAGAAATAAAATATATAAAATATATGACTCATACTTCTTCACTAGAATTAATGGCAAAAATACAAATGATTTCTTGATTTCAGGAAATAGTGAATGTTAATACTGTGAATACTGTGCACAACACTTTTTTTTTTTTTTTTTTGGTGTTTCAACAAAATACCAAAGGTTTACACTGAATTTATTCACAATTACAAAACACTAACAGCTCTTATCAGAAAAACTCTAATAAAAGGTTTTAGGTTTTATCAGTATATTTATAGTCTATCTAGCTGATAGGATGGAATTCCTGTCAGTAGTCTTTCACAGTTTTAATATGTTCAGGTGTGCCTACTTGCAAAACTGTGCCTAAGGAATGGAAATCCTCTTGCCAATTAGCTTTAATGAAGAATTAGGCTTCCAAAATAAAAATCAGATATCTTTAGTGTACTGAATAAGGTACAATTGAATTTCATAAGTCTGATACTATAGGGTAAATGAGAATTCAAAAACTAATATTGAAGATCTCAATCAATTCAAGCTACTGATTATAAATTATTGATCAACGGCTAAATAACAAAGTCACGGAGTCCATAATCAGTGTTGGAAAGACACGAGTATACTTGCTTTGCTTCCATTCCACTAAAATTAGACGAGACTAGCATCTAGTCACCACTTAGTCTTTAAGCATTTATATATTGTTTCCTCAGTATTTCTTAGGAATAGCTGCTTTGCTTTTTATAAGCCCACAGAACTTAACTGCTCAGACTGATGATATTTCAGTGTAAAATCCAGTCTACTTCACTATAGAACATCCTGATATGATTCCACCTGTGTCAATCTTTTCAAAATGTATTAGCAAGGTAATCCTCTATAGATTTCTTCATGCTACTCACACTTTTATCTGTTTATCATTATTTACCAGTTCTTTTGTTTTCTTACATTACAGGAATATTAAAACGACCAATCTTAAAAAAAAAAACAAATAATAAAATTAAAAAAAAAAAGTCATTTAAGTTAATGCTCATGAAATTACAAAACAAAATATATTTCATTTACTTCTAATATGTGAATGTACCATTGAGTTCAACCTTTTACTTTAACCAAACAGAATAAACTTTAAATATTTCCTTTGCTTGAAAAAGGTGAAAGGCGTGCAAGCTACTCATAAGATGATTGCGATGAACAGCATGAAAATATAGGTCTACTTTTTCACTATTTGTTAGCCTTATTGCATGACTGAGTAGACCTGATGTTTATTTTTAAGGCTCACTATCAATCACAGGAAGCTGAGGCAGCTTTGAACCTACAGCATGATAATATACGTGAAGGCCAGGGTCACTTGTCCACATGAAGGCACAAGAGATATCAGAGCTTAATAGACAGCTACGAAGGCAGGAGTCATCCCAGTTTTGAGGTCAGTAAGTGTATTAGAAAGTCATCAAATAACAAATAAAGCACACTAGCAGAGAACAGAATAGGGATCAAAAAACAAGTGAGTGTGTTAATCAGAAGGAAAAGGTCTCCCTGCTCCCCTCTTCTGGTTTATCCTCAATATCTTGCTCTTCTATTGACATCCTGAACTTCAGTAATTCCTCCCTCATCCAAAACAGCCCAAATGTTTAGGACATATTCATGAAGATGAAATGTGGATTGAACCACTTCAGGTTCCACTGAATCCAAAGACTCTGACAAGCACTAAAACCAATGAAAGGAAGCAACAGGACTGAGTGCGTGAGCAAACTGGGCAGAGTGTATGAGGAAGAGCTGTCCTGCGTGGTACTAACAGCAGTTATGTCTGCTCTCCTATCTCATATAACTTCTCTCTGACTCTGTAATTAAATATTGTAAGACAAAGACTTTTATCAGTGTCTAAAAAACAATGAGTTGTTATCATATTGTGTTAATTATTGCCCTTCTATTCACACTGGCTTCAGCTCTAGATGATTTAAAGCATGGTGTGTTCTCTGAATTCACAGAAACTGCTCGTTTTCACCAGCACATGATACTGTCCACCCTGAATAATCAGTTTTCTATTGGAATTATTACAAATTTTATTTTATTATTAAAAGTCTTTTGCTCAAAGAGCAACATGGGCTATAATACAAAAATACAAATACAAACGAAAATAAAAGCTCTAATTAAATATTATTGAGTTTTACTTTGTAACTTTATATTTATTCTTGAAATTCTGTTTTGAATTTGTTACACAGGAACTGCACCTATCTGTAAAAGCTTATGCATTTGTCTTCATATAGGAAAAAAAATGTGGTATAGTGTAAAAATGATTAATATCAAAAAGTTTCAAATTTGAGTATACTCATTTCCAATGCAAATCACCTTTGTGAGGCATTAAGAAAGAAACAAGTTTTTAATCTATTAGGCTGCAAGGAGTGGAAGAGGGGACAGGGGTTAGGCGCTGCCTACCAGGAAGAAGGGGGACCTGTGGGGAGGATAAGGGTGAAGGAGGCATAAATCTATAGTCAGTTCCTCAAAACTTTATTGAACACTTTCAGCCCCTTACTCACAGTTCCTATAACTCCTTTCGGCGCTCTCTCATCCCAAGTCAAGCAATCTATAGATATTCAAATAATGTAGCAGTGTACCAATAGAGAAGTTATGTTCAAACCAAACACAGATATTCCACTGAAGCAGAATATAGCTCTGAAGTCAATAGTATTGGCACAACACAGACCATAGCCACAAACAAGCCAAATCTCTCCAGTAAGCAGGGTGGTAGACACCAAATATTCTCTCTACAAAATCCCCTAATAGTATACATCCATTCAGGCTAAATTTTCTGTTTCTGTTCTATGTTTATTTTGTTTATGTTTCAGTAGTTTGAAAAAAAGTTTACCTTCTTTTACAGGCTTTGGAATACTTACTGTTCGAATAAATTTGTGAAGGTGTTTCTTTTATGAGTAACTATGTTGTTTTTTTTTTTTCTTCTTTTTGTTTTAAGCTTGGAGTGTATTTATTGGTTTACCACTATTTGATAGACTCATCTTGCCTGATGATATTTGCCAGATAAAAGTTGTTTAAAGATAGGGAAGAAAATGAAAAATGTTTGAGCACGATTAAAAGTGGAGACATTACCATATACTCCACTGAAGCCGTTGTAATAAAAAAACTCATTAAGTCCACGTTATCCTCAGAGGCTTCAATAGGAATTTACACTAAAGCTTGCTCAGCAAAAGACTATAAAACAGTTCTGATACTGATATTTTGAATGGGTATAAAAACACTAATTTTACCTAGAATTAAACATGTATATAGTAACATTTCTTTACCAGAACACTGGAACCTCAAGTAAAAACTGTGTAGTTTTTTTACCATGTGTTTGAACTTCTCCCTCCTTCCTTCCCCCTCTTCCCTTATTCATTTACACATCTGTGAGAATTATCTGTCCATCTACATGCTTCAATGTTTTGTATCACCTTTTCTATCCTGCATTATCTTGAAAGCCAAGAAAGTTTTCACTCAAATGATCACTTGCTTTCCACTGAAGCTTGTAAAATGATGCAAAACTACTGTTAAAAGCAAAATACCTCCTTGTCCTGGCCATGTGCAGAAAACATTGCATCTCCACAAACTATTCTACACAAGAAAGTTCCTGAAATCATTGTACACGTAAAATGATTGCATATTTATTTTTCAAGTTTGATTAATGAAATACCTGACTCCCTTAAGGGTTTCTGTTGTTGTTGTTTTTAAAATGTAAAATTATAATTACTTTTAATACATTCATATTTTACCTGAATTAAATTTGCACTCGCTGTCAGAGTGCAAGCTCTTGATAATCCAATAGTCTAAGAAACTTACCAACAGATCTTTTTCTGTTGGTTTGAAACAGAATTCTATGCACTTGCAAAATCAGTAACTAACTACATTAAACACAGACTTTCAGAAAGAACAAAAATATCCAAAACACTGTAATGCATTAGTCTTGAGCTACATCTTTAGGCTACATTTAGAATGAAAGGATCTATAATATAAGTATTTTAATAGCTACAAGTGTAACTAGAATTAGTGTATTTTAAAACAATTTAACAAATGGAACAAATGGAACCTTTTTTTTTTTTTTTTTTCAAGTAGTAGTGATTCATGGTCAAGTCTACAGTGTCTAGTAGACTAGAGGAGGTTGTCATTCACTGAAAATACATTTTTTGAGAAACTACATTCAACTTCTGTTTTCTCAGTTAATATCACTGTTACAGATGGAAGAAAATAGCTTCCACACAAACCATTAAATCAACAATTTAATGATGTTCTCTCCACAATAAAGGAGAAACAAAAAGGAAGTTAAACGAGAGTGAAAGGATCTTACAATAAATATAAAATAAATCAGATTTTATCCTGGAGATGGAAGATGTGAAAGTAAAACCTAAATTTCTACTGTTTAAATTGAATGAGAGAACATATAGATAATTATACTCTGAGTATACTCTAGGATCATTTCTATATTTCTCAGTTACATCAGTTTTGACATTCAACCTCTGAAATCCAGCATGAATAAAATGTTATTCTTTATTTTCTGTTCTGTAACACAGATTCAGTTTTTGTATAATGAAAAGCAACAGTTTTGTTTCAAATTCAGCTAAGTAATTTGATAGAATAGGATGAACATTAATGTAGTATAGTAGGGTACAGTACAGCATAGGATGAAACACTAAACCTGGAGGAAAGCCTCCAGCCAACTACTTCATTCTACATTCAAGACCATAGAGCTAATAAATAAAATGCTTAATTGTATTACTTTAAGTGAAAGATAACTTATTTAGGAAAGTAGAACTATGTAACAGCACAAACAGATGTATTTCCTTCATGTACATTTTATTATCTAAATAATTAATTATCAGTAAAAAATCCTTTTCACTTCTACAGTATTTTATTCTTGCATGAAGTAAACCATGAACGAATGGCCTAGGAGCTAAAGGCAACTAAAAAGTAAAACTGTGAAGCTCAGTACTGCTAAATACTAAAGACTGAATACTGCTTTACTCTTTAAAGTGGATGCGTATTTAATGACTTGATATATTGTGCAAGTACGATACGGAACAGTTTAGCACAATGATAACCAGGTCCTAAATAATGCAACCCCTCCAGAAAAATCTAGTATGGTTTTGCTTAACCACTGGTTAAGTTCATATCAAGAACTGTAAGAAACTTTCTGCCCTGAAATCTAAGAAGAACCTGCTATTTACTTTAGCTGATATGTCTCTATAAATAAAAAGAATATGCTTTATTCCTTGTAGGCTCTGGCATAAATTAAAAGAAAAATCTGACAAGCCATAGCAGGTTCTACTGTGATTATCTGTGCTAGCCTTGAAGTCTTAAAGGTTAGCTTCATCAGTTAGCTACTGCTATCACAAGACTTACCTCCACCATTTTTCTGACACAGATATGGGAATCGCCACACATTCCCAAGTCCCACAGAAAATCCAACTTGTGCCAGAATATATTGGAGTTTGCTGTTCCAAGCAGGTCTTTCATCTTCCACATCTGAGCCTTCTTCAACATCTACATCTTTTTCTTCCTGATCATCAACCATAAGCTCACTCTTCTTAAAGGCATCATCTGAAGAGTCTTCATTAGAGAGAAGGTCCTTAACTGACTCAATGACCTCATCATCTAGTTCTCTTTTCACTACCTTGCTGTTCTTAGGCATTTGTACTTTAAGAAAAATACAGAAGTTCAATTGAGACAGGTGGAGAAGTGCTGACGAAAGCTCTCCCTCTGTTTGGACAAAAATCTTGAAGAAATATATTTATGATGTAGACTGAGTCCTTGACAGTAGGAAATCAGAATAAGCACTTCTAGTCCTGATTGTTTGTCCTACTGAAAGTATCTGTGGAAAAATAATAATAATAACAACAATAAAATAATATTATTATACCATGCAGAAGAAAATTAAGAAATAGTATGCTCTGTTTTAAACATTTCTGCTTATCTCTGATTTGAGGACAAAAAGAGAAGAAAGGAATATTAAACTACTTTCAAATTGTAAGATTTAAGTTCACTTATTGGTCTTAAATATTTGTATAAAATGCATTTCATTCACTTGCTGAGGGTTTTGTTTAGACTGATAGACTAATTGTTCATATTTCAATCTGGCAGCATAACCAGATTCTTCTTAGTAGGCACAATAGGGCATGCACCTTATATACAATTTAGGAACCCAGTTCCATTCTTTCCTGACTTAATATCTCTACTTTAGCTGTTGAGTTTATTAAAAATATATTTTAAACAAAGTAGATTAAATTTGGGAGCCATTTCTGAAAGTCATACTCCAATTAAGATTTTAATGTATAGTATGAATCCAGTACTTCAAAACCAAGGGAGACTTTTTCTCCAATATTCTTTTTCTAGGAATATATGTTCACAATCATTTTACAACGAGGGAGGCTCATCTCTTCTGAGCTTTGATGTTTTAGGTAGTTTATTGGAAATATGAAATAATTAACCACACATAAAATATCTGAGAAACTGTAACCAAACCCACTTAAAAACCCAAATGTGCATATACAGACAAAAAAAAAAAAAAAAAAAAAAGTCTGTATTTAAATGTGTTTTTCTTTAACACAATGAACCATTTGTAAAGACAGACAGACTTGCTTGCAACTGCCATCTTGAAGGTAAAAGTAAGATTTGGAAAGGACTGTTTTTCAACAAATTCTCCACTATTCACGTGGGACAAAACTAATATGTGCAAAGCCATCTGCACAATTAAGAGTCTTAAAAGGGATTTAGATTATGTGTTAAGCTTCTTCAAAACCCTAAAGTGAGAATAGATTTACACAAGGATTCTAACCAAAACTCCTAACTGATGATAATCAGAAATTAGTTACAGGATAGCTGGGAACTTTCAGGTTTTGCATATCGACTTGCTGCATCATCTGGTCTGTAGAATGAAGATGGTACCCTATGCTGAACTCATACATAGCTGAGAACTGTATATGTTACTGGACTAATAGCACAATAATTGATTATTAAAATTGATCAATATCTCATGAGATCAAGTACCTCAAGGCTGCTTGAGAGTCCTGTGACAGATCACACAGAAAGAAGTTAAGTCGCTGGAATACAGCCCACACCTTATCCAGAAGACACTTCAGAAAAGCAGAACTAAAACCTTTGTCATCAAAAGTATTATCACGAGCCTCGTAGTTACTGCCTTATCACTTTTCCTTTGCTTCCCGTTACTGCCTCCTCTCCCCAAGTCTACCTCTAGCACACCACCTTACATCCTGTTCTAGTCACTATTCAACAGTTGTGACTGAAATATTTAAGTAGAACCAGGATGCAAACACTAATAATGCATTAAGTTGAAGCATTTAAACAATCCTGATGGAGATTTGGGACTCTTGTACTTCAACTACTACTTCTAGTCGCAGTCCAAACTTTTCCTTTCCTTTTGATCTACCAATGTAAATTACTGCAGCTTTTCAGTTGCAGTAATTAGTAATAAACTCTGGGACTGCAAGTTAAATCAAAGCAAATATTTAATATAAAAGTAGCATTGGTGAACCTACATTGGTATTTGTATGTCTGAAATCCTTTTCTAACTGTAAGAAACAAATGGTATTTACAGTCTGAAAGACCAGCTATTTATCAGAATTTATTAAAATACGTTAAAAGGTCATATCTCTATAAATGTTTTAGATATAGTGACTTGCAGGGCAGCAATATAATTTATCTGCTGCTCTCACAGATGAGTCACTGCATTGCTACACTTCACAATAAACTGAAATAAAAAATATCAAGCCCTAGCACAGTATTATATTAATTTTCCTTTCATTAATTTTCCATTAAGCAGGCTGTTATCAATAGCAATATCACAGTATAGACTGCAATCTTTGAGAAAATGCCAGAGGCATGCTCAGCAGACTGGTGGGACAATGCAAGTTTTTTTTAACTGTACTGGTTTTCTAATTCAGTATGTTTCATTGTCCAGACTGCATCAAAGATTACACTGCTGAAGTTGTTCAGGATACATCACAAATTCACAAGTGGTCTCCGATTGTTAGACTTCACAATTTGTTTTCTGTACTAGAGGAGTCTGTGCTAAACTAGATGAGAAGTCCTACCTCAGCGGACAGTACCATCAGGTATACTTTTTCAAAATGCAGTCCCAGTTGGTTTGTGCATGGACTCTGTGTTAGGAACTCCCAACACACACCCTAAGAAGCCTGCACAGAAGCCTGTTTCTTTGATCAACCCTTTATAAGGCAAACAAGAAAACACTCAACTTGTGTCTGGATATGAATGGCCTCGAGTAAAGGCTCAATAAGGAGATACCTAGTTAAGTTATTCACCAGTAGAGCTGGCTAACCAGGAATCACTGAACAAGCGTTATTTTGTAACATATTACTGAACAGTAACACTTCTACCTATAAAATACTATTTTAGCTTCCCACATACTTTGGCTCTAGTCAAGTACAGAACTGAAATTCTTCATTAGCATGAAGTAATAATTAGGAAATATCATGTGAAATTCTGTTAAACTGTTCTTTCAATTCCAGTTCTAGCTACCTTCTACAGAGACTTCTGCAGTAATACATCATTATGTGATTGGACTCGTTCTCCTTGATGACCTCATTAATACATGTACATAACAAATCACCACATTTACCAACATGTTACAGAATTTGGTAGTATAGATTCAGCCATTACTGTCATCATTATAAGCTCCAACTCCTAAACCTTGCCACATGTGATAAAATACTACTAAACAAATACTACTGAAGACCAGCACTTTGGATTAGAAGTAAAATGCCTAAAATGTAACTTAGCCTTGTTAAAGCTGTTGTTTGTTGTTGTGTTTTGTTCTGTTTGTTTTGTTTTTTATATTAGATCTGCATCACAGAATTTGATGCACTGATTTCGTTCTGGTTTCCAGGCAGCTTCGCTCACCCTTTTCATAATTCAACTGCTGTCATGTGTCACATTAAAACACTGAAGGGAAATTTTTATTATAACATATACTGGAGAACATATTTTTTCTCTGGACTTTTCCACAACTCAAAGCAGAAAAGATGCTATCCCTTTTCTCATGTAAAATCCTCCTAATCCAAAATTAATCTTAAATTGACCTGACAACTGTGTTTATTGTTTGAGGGAATTTAAAAGAACAGAAATTGCTGGACAGTATCACAATTCAGTTAAGGGAAATTTAGAAAAAAAAATGTCACTCAATTAACAGTAACCAAAATCTGAGTTAGCATGAGCAAACTTTTGGGAAACAAGCTGCTAAATCAAATTAGCTGGATTTTTATGATGTCTTACTAGTATTGTTCTTTATAGGTTAATATTCCTATTTCTTTATGGTAGTGAAAGATAAAACAGTGAGTCTTTTCTGACACATCAAGAAAACTGAAGACCCAAACTTTCCTTCTCAGAAGACAGTGGGAATTTTAGTTTCTTCTATGGGAGAAGAATCAAGCCTTAATGGATCAGCAAGCAGAAGGAAAGTAACCTGATTAGACTTATTATTAGCAGATTTAGCAATAATAATCCCTTACAATATGGAATTCAGACCTAAATTATCTCCTTAGGAGATCTGGAGCTTAGCTTGCTATACAACTTTTTACTTCAGGTTCAGGAACAAATTCTGAAATGCTAGCACAGGGAGATAAGAGCTGCAAAGCATCTGCTGACCAAACTGCAGGCATTTGCAGTAGTACTCAAAGGAATTCTGTGAGCTGAAAAGAGTGGAAAATACATTCAGAAACATTTTGTTGCATTCCCTTTTCTCCTAGTTTTTCTTATATGTATTTTCTGGTAAGGGAGTTGTAATAGTTCTGTCCAACCCTGCCTGTTCCTGTTCACCTTTACATTGGTTATAATGAGGGATTCCTTTCTGACACATCTTCATTAGACACTGTCAGATCTACATGCCAATATATAGACACTTAGTAGACCACCACAGTACTTCCAGTTCTCTCAATTGCATAGTACCAATAAACAATTAAGATATGATGCTGGAGATTTTCAAAGCTGTACAGAAAAAGGGAAAAAAAAAAAAAAAAAAAAAAGCCTCGCTGGCAAATTTGAAAGTAGATTAAGTGCAACTGCCCCACGTTCTTGCAATTACAAAACAAGACACTATAAAAAGCCATTTGTAAAGCAGTTTTGTGTATAACATCCCACAATGCCATAATAACAGGTGATATAACTAAATATTAAGGAACTTCTAGAGATGTTTTTCTGACAAATTAAAACATGATTATTTTTACATTTTTAAAAGGAATGCATTCTTCTCTGAAAAGGAATGTCCTATAAGCCCTCCATTCTCTTCTAACATAGTGTAATTTATTTCTGTTATCATCATGTTTTTTTACATCTGATCAAAGCATCTCAGTAGAATTATTTACATTCAGATTTTAACAAATGACTAATAATCCTCAAATCTTTGATCAAAAATGGTTTCAATTTTCATCTAAATTGGAAGGAAAGTAGGAAAAGAAATAATGTGTCTGTACTTCATACAGGAATATCAAACAAGCTCAGAAAAAATAATGTTCTAAAAGTCTTAATATGCTACTGTACCATCATAAAAAATAGGAAAAAGGAAAGAATTAATACCTTTTTAAATTCAATGTTTGACGTTAAAGGAAAAAAAAATAAAAGGTTATTTTCTCTGGAGCTCATTGATCTCAGATGAAGCAGTCAACATATGACCATGCTGCTGGGGGTTACCAAAAAGCAATATATGTCTCAGATTTGAGAGTAGATTTGCAACAGTAGACTGTTGCAGCACAGTGGACGAGCATTACCGCAAGCTTATAAATTCCCATTGACAAAACCTCCACCTTGACTCCAAGTGAAGAAATGGGTGATTCAGTAGAGGACACTGAACTAAAAGTCAAAACGCTCACCATGGCAGACATTTAGAAAATGTCTTGACTGACATTCATGTCAAAGGTTTCAATCAATTAAATTACTTGTTGAGAATTACATGCCAGAGTGAAGTGGAGATTTTGCACCTTAAAGAAAACCTATAAAAGCTAGCAGTGTATTGAAAGAACCAATACAGAAAATGGGAGGACTAATTTTTAGCAGAAAAAGACTGCTGTGATTCAGCAAAAAAGGAATCAGACGATCGGTGCAGCTAATGGGCATGTCTGACTAAGAGAGAAAGAAGACTGCATACTGGGTTTTGTGGGATTACTGAACTGTGAAGAATGGCTATTGCTGGGGGAATCTGTGTACAGATAACTATTTCAGCAAGAGATACATTGTGTTACAGTACACGCTTAACAGACTGAATTAGTGCTGCAATGCAGTGTTATGGCTTTTGGCGGAAACAAGGATATGCACCATACTCTTTTTGCCTAGTTAAATCCATTTTACCTATGTACTCAAGCAGCCATTATTCTGCTCTTCAGGATATCAAACTACATGATATAGGACTTTGCCCTCGTCTATTTAATGCAGCCTGTTAGTAACAGATATAGATTCAAGATGTACCTAACTCGACCATAATTAAAGATAATTATATTTTGTGCAATGAAACTTAGCATCACTAAAGAATGTGGATAAATGTATCTGAGACATACTAACGCACACTGCATATATTACATTATAGTGTTTTAAAAAAATAAATAAACAAAAACCTGTGGGGGTATGTGAAATTTGAAAACAACAGCAAAAAGAATATTTTTGATTCTGGTATATCTATGAAGTTAAATAGTTTAGACTATAGCAAATATTATTTTTTATTCTTTTCATTGCATGTAACCTTTGAAATTTATTGGTCTCACAATAGTTTCTCACCAGCTTTCATAGATTTCTCAGCATTTTCTTCTCACAATCAATTATATTTAAAGGCACAAGATTAAATTCAGTCTTGCTGTAAATATGGGTAGTTATACAAACTTCAGTGACATTGGATCTGCTTAATATTACTGGGAACTTTGTTCTCAGTTCCAATAAAATGTTCTTCCAGTCATGCATCAAGAACCTGATGAAAATTTCTACCTCAGACTAGTCTCCCTGAAGTCTAGTTACTGAAGAACACTCTCTACGGTTTTAAGAAAAACACAATGGTTTGATAAAAGAGTAAGATTTCCTTCTCAGAAATGTTCAATTTCTTTAACATCAATGTCTGAACAGAAATATCTGAGAGAAAATGTAACAACCTAGAGCTCTTGAATGTCCATTTTTTTCTTTTCATTGCATGTAATCTTTGAACTTTATTCATCTTACAGCAGTTTCTCACCAGCTTTCATAGATTTCTCAGCATTTTCTTCTCACAGTCAACTTCACTGAAATACTTCACAGACTTTTGTGGTGTGCTATATGTAATTTCCTATTCAGATGGAGGAAACTCTCAAATTTAGTAGATCCTGCTCTTCCAGCTGAAGTTGTGTAAAGTAATGCTAGCAATTCTGAAGATACTTCACTTTTCACTGGTGAAATAAAAAAGTCATAACTGTTAGCAACATGAAATAAAATCTGTATTGTCTATATTAACCGTATAAACTACACCATGACCATGATTTTATTATAAAATCTTTTATAATATACTTTTGAGATGGGAGAGGATATGAAAATATATTAAATAATTCATTTAAGCACTGTAGTTATTAAGTTTCAAAATGTAGTATTGAAAATACTACGAGACATTATCAGATATATAGTTGCCCTTAATATATATATAGTTATATAGTAGACCTTAATTTTGTGCCCTCTGTGCATCTGAATGGATCAATAAATAAATCAGGATGTCCTTGGGGAATATATATATATATGATTTCTTCTTGGTTTACTTTCTACACATAAGCAAAAAAGATGAACTGTTCACAGACAGATTATCACACATCTTGGTTCTCCTCAGATCTGATTGTTTAATTTCATGTTATAAATCATGTTTTCAGATTAAATTAGTGTAAATCCCAGAATTTAAAAAGAAAGTGATTAATCCAAATTCCCTTATAGAAAATCCTATACTGGAAACTCCACATTCCCGTTTCCCAACCCTTCTCCATTTTAGCATAAGGCGAGCATGCTGAATCATAGCACTGCAGTATGAATTTCTGGCACTTGAAATACAAAAATAATAGCATTTGCCAACAGCAGAAGTCTATTTTCCCAAAGTGGGAGATAGACTACTGACACCATGAACTAGATTCAAGGCTTTGCTGTACATATTACACAACCTTATTCTCTTCTTTCTTCCATATAGCAAATATGGAACCGCAAGTCTCAGAGTGAAGAAGAAATATGTTTCAGTGCAGGCTTCTGGGTAGCTCAGATCAGTTTTTACCACTCCTTTAAAATGCTTCTAACAGTTACCAATGTTATTTCCTGCTACTTAGTATGCACTTGCCATATTTTGTGCATCCAGCTCTTTAGAAGAATAACATTCAGCTAACATTTGTCATTGTGTTTTTTCCTAGAACATTTCCCAAGTAACAGCAAGGCTACTTTGAATTAAATTTCAAGGAAGAATGGAATTGCTTAAGTTCTGAGATGTTACCTGCTGATGTGTCAAAGTTCTTCTGCAACCAATTGAGAATACAGAGATCTTTATTCACATTGAAAGCAGATACTGATCATTTATTTATTTATTTATTTATTACGATCTATTGGCATGCTGATATATAAAATTTATGAGCAAAGGACCCAAAACTGTTCTTCCAAAAAACAATAGATATTCTGTCTCTTGAAGGAAGAACATCATACCTTTATAGGAGTGAAAAAGTCAGTGTGATGGATCATCTGTGGATGTAGGTGCACATGCACTTAGAATGGTGGACACTCTTGGCTGTGCACTAGAGATTTTCAGAAGAAAATCTATCTTCCCTAAAAGATTCCTGTTGCAAATACTTCTCAAGCAATTTAATTCTATACCACTCACACAGCAATTATTCCAATAAACCATAACAATGCAATTTATACCAAAAGAATTAGCTATAATTAGTAGATTGTGTGTTTCTTGTTGCTATCTCCCAAACATTTTTCTGAATAACCTGTGATTATTTTTTATTTTCCAATAAATTCAACATTTTATAACTTTGTGCATACAGGCTCTTGCAATATACCAAAGAGAAAAAAGAGTTGACAGAGTTGTTCAAACTATATGGTCCTCACCTGCACTACTACTTTTTCTCTTACTTGCCTGTAAGAAAAAAAGAAAACTGTAAAAATGACAAGACACTAGAGGTCAATATGAATCAGCTCATCCCACAAAAGTAGTTTTGAGATGTCTCAGCAGTTTGACTTCTTCAATTTCACTATCAGTGGCAAACCTGAACAGCAATTAAATGGCTTCATTTTTCATCCACAAATCAAAACCAATGGGATTTTCTGTTCTTGAATCTGAAGTACAAAACTGAATCCAAAGGGAATTGCTGATATGCACCAAATGTAGAATCCAATTATAATTCTAACATTATCTTAACATGTTCTATGTGTAAACCAAAATCTTGTATATTAGCCAAGACAAAATTAAGCTCTCTTTACCTATTTATTTTGTAAAGTTTCCTTTTTAATAAGATCTTGATGATGAGTATCTAGAAACCACATTTCTAAACAGAAAAAAAAAAAAAAAAAAAAAGGTTTTTATCAACTGGAGAAAGCAGAATTGACAATACATCCAGTGCATATGTACATTACATCAGATAATTAAATTTTTATTTTCTTCATTTATACTTCCCTTTGGAGAGGGGAGCAGAGATTTGGATCACAATCCTACAGTATATAGCATATTCACAGTGACGTACAATTTGAAAATAATTAGACTTCTCTTAGAAATCAATACAACGGCAGTGAGCTTGATATGTTAGCAATATCATGCAGACAAAATAAAATGGCTGATAAGGGTGAGGTCTTGACTACATCTTTTACAAATAAAACATAGTGCAATTTGCTGAAATAGAATAAATCCCATTAGAACCTCTCTTTGGCAAGACTGTGACAGTGAAGGCATATTTCAGTCATCTCACTTACTTCCACAGCAAAAGCAAAGCACTGCAAAGAAATCCCAGTTCACTCTAACACAAGCGAAATCGGGACAAAACCACCAAATGAGGGAATAGGAAACTAAAAGGAATACCAACATAATAGAGTAGGGAAAAAAATAATCACGGTAAGAAAATCGTGGGCATGAACCCGTCGCCGTGCGGATATTGCATTGGGCTGCAACAATTCGCATCCTGAACGGAAAACAAGCCCCAGACACCCCCAGGTTGGGAAAAGGTCCTCATTACCATACCCACCCAAACATGGCTGACACCGGGGCGCACTAGCCCCGAGCCCGCCGGCCCTTCCAGGGATGAATGATGCGGGCAGGGGGCGGCGGCGGAAGGTTCCCGGCCTCTCCCCTCCGGGCGGCGTCTCCGCCCCTGCAGCGCCGGGCTCTGCTCCGGCCTCCGCCCAGCCCGTGGGCGCTGCCTCCGCGGCTGCGGGAGGAGGAAGGGAGAGGAACAAGGATGCAGGCGGCCGCTGCCGGCGGGACTGGCAGCACCCCCTCTCCGCGCTTGCCGGCCCTCGCCCCGTCCTTCCCCGACACGCACACTGCACGGTCACTACGTGCGCCATGCGAGGGAGATGAATGGGGTTTCTGTCATTCGCAAAGGATGTAAATTCCTCGCCATAGTAATGAGAATGAATAAATAAATAAATAAATAAATAAATAAATAAGCACCGCGCTCCCCTATAACCTAACCCACCGCTGCGGTTAAAACCGCATGGGCGGCTTCCAGCGGGCGCTCGCTCGCTGCTGTACCCCGTGGGGGACACCGCGCTGTACCCCCGGCCCCTCCTGGCGGCCCGACGCACACGCGAGGGACCCGACTGTTCGCTGCTGCCTGCGCCTCCGCCTTACCTCCTCCGCCCGCGGGGCTCGCCGGGCGCCGGCAGCGGGAAGGGGCCGGGTGCCCCCGCGGGCGCGGGGCGGCGAGCGGGGCTGCGCGGGCGCGGGGCTCAGCGGCGGCCGGGCGGCGACGGCAGGCACATGTGGCCAGCCCCGGCTGCGGCGGCGTTTAAAGACAGACATAAAAGCGGCGGGGGGAGAGGGAGGGGGAGGGCAGCGGCGGGCCGGGGTAGCCGCACCTCCTGACGCAGGGAGGAGCGCGCCCCTCCACACACACCGCCTGCAGCAGCATCTCCTCCGCCGGGGGCTGGCGGGGAGGAGGGCAGAGGAGGCCGAGGGAGGAAGAGGAGGATGGAGGCGCCCGCCACGGGCGCCGCCGCCCCTGCGCGTCCAGGGCGGCCTCGCCGCAGAACCCCGCTGCGGGAGGCGACGCCGCGGTGCCCCCTCGGGCTGGGGGAGCGGGGCACAGGCCGGCGGGGGAGCCACGGCAGCACGGGCGTGGGTTTCCTGGGAGATCGCGGAGGTTTCCGGAGGAAGAGTGAGGGGCTGAGGAAGGACGGGAATCGGTCAGGAGAAGGGCAGCCGCAGCGGGTCCATCTGCGTGCTGGAGGGAGGCAGGCAGCTGGGGGGAAGAAGGATGGAGAGTGAAGAAGGGATGGAGAGAAAGCTTGGGGAGGACAGAAAACACCAACCATCACCCGTGGTGATGGCGCACAAGTCTTGCAGCTCAGGCTTTCACCGCTGCCACAAACCGCATGAGGATGAAATTGAGATACTCCTTCTTAGTCACCCCTGAAACTTCCTGTCATTAAGCCTGTCCACTGGCCTTCTACCAGTTTTTGTTGTTGTTTAGTTTTGTTTTGTTGTTCAGTTTTGTTTTTTGTCGTTTGTTTGTTTTTGTGTATGTGTGTGTGCGTGTGCATTATTCTGAAAAAAAAAAAAATCAATTCTGGCTATAAAGGAAGGCTTGTAATAAAATCAAGAAAGTAAGCAGTTCAAAGGCATGGCAGCCAGAAGAGAAAGGGATATTTACTTTGATGAAGATAGGCATGATGAAGTGAAGATCAAACCTTTTTAATGTTGTCTGAATAATTATTTCATCAACTTAACACATGATGAAAAAAAAAAAAAAAGGAAAGAAAAGAACAAAACAAACAAACAAACAAAAAGAAAACCTTTCTTACAAACAAGAAGAGATTTTTCTTCAAAGAGTTAGAAATTTGGACTCGCCAGCTGATTTGCACTTCCCACTTACCTTACTCAGAAAGTTGTCATACAAACTTATGTTCTTATTTCATCTTCATCATCAAAAGTAATTCGTCACATTATGGTGTATTTCTCCGTGTTGTTGCTGAACTAAGAATTTCCACAGGCTGTATTTCAGTTATATCTAAAAATACTCCCATAAGCAATATATTTTGCATCTTGTGATTTAATCTTATTTGGAACTCAGTAAAAATGAACTTAGCTCAAGAAGGTTCTAACTGTGAGCTAAACTTCTTTATACTAAAGGGGAGGAAATTTTGTTTTCTACGGCCAGATTATAAGAATTACACTTTTTAAAGTAAATTAACCAATAAAGATAACCGTATCATATGACTGCATAGTTAATAGACACAGCAAAGGTCATTCCTGGTTAGACTCTTAATTTGCCAGTTAGACTCTTAATGTATCTGTGCTTGTGACTCAGGAGATTTGTGGACAGAGAGAAAAAGCCTAAGTGGAAAACAAGAAATGCCAGCATGAGAAACATCCTAAAGCAAATCTGAGATGCTCATGTATAAAACCTCTACCTTGCCTAAACTTTAGATAAAAAATGCACAAGTGGAGAAAATGAATGTGCCCTATTTGAAGAAAATGTTTTAGATAGCAGTTATACTAATTTTATGCTTTATTTTTCTTCTAGGTTTTACTGGCTTGTCACTTGCATAACAATTTTAAATACAACCAGTTCTTCTATAGTTCTGTTGGAAGTAAGCACGTCTGAAAAAGCTACTAATTTAATAAAAACATATTTTTATAAATCTTCTAACTATCGAATAACTGCCATCTTAATTAATAATGTATCAAGTTCTCTAAAAATCTCTTCTGCCCTCAACTATTTGTGTTCATTAGTGTGATGGCATATTGTTCTGTTATAGGAGAAAGATAGAAATAACATTCTTCAAACTAAGATGAAATAAATAGTCACATACCAAAACAGGAATAAATATAAGTCAGTATACATAGTAAATTTGAATGGAAATAACCATAACTGACTGTCATCATTACTGGTTAAAATCATCCCTAAGGTTCATTCATGGTCCAGGGCATGAACTGCAGGACATGAACTGTTTAGCGGTTTGAACCTGTTCAGGACTTCTCTGTAGAATCTGTTGCATAGTGCTTCATTTAAAAAATAGTTGTTAAATGAATCTGTTGTATACAACTATAGCTAAAATTCCTAGTGCATATAAATAATGCTTTTTCACATGGTGGCTATGTGAAATCAGATATTTCCACATCTCACACTTTTTGAAATTGCCAATATTGTTAGTATTCTCTATTATTATCTCATTATTAGCTCTGATTTCTAGCTTCAGCTATTGCAATTCAGAATAGTGTGTAAGCTGATTTACACCAGCAACTATCCACTATGCTAGGTATTTCACCAGTCTACTACAGCTGTACCATGGTGACTTAAGTCTCTGGGACACTGCTTTACACCAAAACTTTATTTTACAGATTTTAAATAATGACTTGATACATAGCAAGTATGCAGATGCTGCACAAAAACCATCAAAAATACAGGTATGTTGTCATAGGAAATCCAGCATTTTGTACATGAATAGCAAGTTTATTTTTCTAAGGATCATGTTCAGCCTGAATGTTGATCCTGTGCTACTTTCAGACTCTGATAGAAATTGAACAAGAAAATCTGTTGTTGTTGTTGATGCTTAATACAATTTCTATATGCCTATTGTCAATGCCAATGTCACTTCTAGACGGCATCATTTGTTAATATCCTAACTCTCAACCAGTTTGAAACACTATTTTTGGACAACTGAATAGCTTTTCAGTTTATTAAAGCATGTCCAAATATTAGTGTTCACATTTCTGATTGCATTAATAGGAACTGGTGCATAGGAGAGAAGATTCTTGGTGTTGTTTTTTTTGCTTAACTTGGCCTATCCTTCTAAAAATAAGAACATATCAGACAAGATTACATTCAATCTGACCCTACAAAGCTTTTCACCATAGAACAACCTGATGACTTAAAAGTTCCTTGGACAACAGGTAAGTATGTTTAGCAGAAGTACAAAAATTATTGTATACTTCAATATGATTCTTTCATGAATGATGTGCTACAAGCAAGATGTCTTGATCAGGTCAAAAGCCATGGTGTTTTAATATCTATCTAGTGAAGGAATCTGTTGAGATTTTGTCAACAAGTGGGAGCAGTGATAAACTGCAGTTGTTGTTCCTACATGTTGCAGCAATGATGGAATCCTTAAAGTCTGTCTATACTTAAATGGCTTTTTGCATTTTCATCTCTAAATATTTGTTTTAAAATATCAACAGATGTAAGAGATTTGTTCCTTTTTGGTGACCTCATCAAAGGACACATCTCTGTCCATGTTATCAAAAATGTGGATTGTCTGCTACACTGTATATAACTTCACTGCAGTATTTATCAGTCTCCTGAGAAGATGACTGAAATATTTTTACAATTACACCCAGAAATTCTAACTACTAATTTATTTTAGAGGGCAAAACAGAGGAACATTCTAAAAGTTAAATTTTGTCTGCAGGCTTCGTGTCATAAATATATACTTAAGCAACTCAGGAAGCTGGATTTGATGGTGACTTCAGTGTCCAAACAACCCAATTTAAGAAGTTGCTGCCTACCTCATTCTAGTAGAGAATAACATTAGAAATGAAGTCCTAGAAGTTTTGAGCTTTCATAGAAATCTGGCCAGATTAAGGCTTCCCTCCTGTCACCTATTGGAGAAGCAAAACATCATAAATACTCCCTAATATGAAGCAATATCATCCTATTAAATGATAGAATACTGGAAAGATAAGCAAATTCCAGATGCTCTGAGAACCACAAAATTCATTACAGATAAAAGATATATTAAGCTAGCATCCAAACCAAGCAGAAGACTCATATAAAATCATATATATATATGATTACATATATCATAGTTAAAGACAACAAAAAATGTTTTATAAATACATCAACACAAAAAGGAGGACTAAGGAGAATCTCCACCCTTTACTGGATGTAGGGAGAAACTTAGTAATCAGAGATGAGGAAAAAAGCTGAGGTGCTTTACGCCTTCTTTGCCTCAGTCTTTAACAGCAAAACCAGTTGTTCTCTGGACGCCCAGTACCCTGAGCTGGTGGAAGGGGATGGGGAGCAGAATGTGGCCCCCACAATCCACGAGGAAATGGTTGACGACCTGCTACAGCATTTGGATGTACGCAAGTCGATGGGGCCGGATGGGATTCACCCAAGGGTACTGAGAGAACTGGCGGAGGAGCTGGCCAAGCCGCTTTCCGTCATTTATCCACCGTCCTGGCTATCGGGGGAGGTCCCACTTGACTGGCGGCTAGCAAACGTGATGCCCATCTACAAGAAGGGCTGGAGGGTAGACTCGGGGAACTATAGGCCTGTTAGTTTAACATCAGTGCCAGGGAAGCTCATGGAGCAGATTATCTTGGGTGTCATCATGCGGCAGTTGCAGGGCAAGCAGGTGATCAGGCCTAGTCAGCTCAGCACGGGTTTATGAAGGGCAGGTCCTGCTTGACGAACCTGATCTCCTTCTATGACAAGGTGACACGCTTAGTGGATGAGGGAAAGGCTGTGGACGTGGTCTACCTTGACTTCAGTAAGGCATTTGACACGGTTCCCCACAGCATTCTCCTCAGGAAACTGGCTGCTCATGGCTTGGACTGGCGCACACTTTGTTGGGTGAAGAGCTGGCTGGATGGCCGGGCCCAGAGAGTTGTGGTGAATGGTGTCAAATCCAGTTGGAGGCTGGTCACTAGTGGAGTCCCCCAGGGCTCGGTACTGGGACCAGTCCTCTTTAACATCTTCATCGATGGTCTGGATGAGGGGATCGAGTGCACCCTCAGCAAGTTTGCAGACGACACCAAGTTAGGTGCATGTGTCGATCTGCTCGAGGGTAGGAAGGCTCTGCAGGAGGATCTGGATAGGCTGGACCAATGGGCTGAGGCCAACGGTATGAAGTTCAACAAGGCCAAGTGCGGGGCCTACACCTGCGGCACAACAACCCCAAGCAGAGCTACAGGCTGGGAGATGTGTGGTTAGAAAGCTGCCTGGCAGAGAAGGACCTGGGAGTTTTGGCTGACAGTCGGCTGAATATGAGCCAGCAATGTGCTCAGGTGGCCAAGAAGGCCAGCAGCATCCTGGCTTGCATAAGAAACGGCGTGGCCAGCAGGTCCAGGGAAGCGATTGTCCCCCTGTACTCGGCTCTGGTGAGGCCGCACCGCGAGTACTGTGTTCAGTTTTGGGCCCCTCACTACAAGAAGGACATGGAGGTGCTGGAGCGAGTCCAGAGAAGGGCTACGAAGCTGGTGAAGGGTCTGGAGAACAAGTCTTACGAGGAGTGGCTGAGGGAGCTGGGCTTGTTTAGCTTGGAGAAGAGGAGGCTCAGGGGTGACCTTATTGCACTCTACAGGTACCTTAAAGGAGGCTGTAGCGAGGTGGCGGTTGGTCTATTCTCCCACGTGCCTGGTGACAGGACGAGGGGGAATGGGTTAAAGTTGCGCCAGGGGAGGTTTAGGTTGGATATTAGGAAGAACTTCTTTACTGAACGGGTTGTTAGTCACTGGAATAGGCTGCCCAGGGAAGTGGTTGAGTCACCATCCCTGGAGGTCTTTAAAAGATGTTTAGATGTAGAGCTTAGGGATATGGTTTAGTGGAGGACTTGTTAGTGTTAGGTCAGAGGTTGGACTCGGTGATCTTGGAGGTCTCTTCCAACCTAGAGGATTCTGTGATTCTGTGATATTTAGCAGTTATACCTAACAAAGATGACTATGCTACTTGTGAAAATATGGAAAATGAAGATAAAATTCTGATAATGGAGACATTCTCTGTACCTTTGACAGTGTAGAAAGATATCATCAAAACTAGGTTGATGGCAGCAACATAAAAGGCTAGCAGCTACTTAGCCAGATCTTCTGCTCTTGAAGATATAACAACAGGTATAAATACAAGAATTTATATCACAGTATACGAATTAAATTTCCAGACATCAGACTTAAAAATAATGTGGTTGAGTGGGTTGAGAGTAAGTCTAAGGAGCTAATAAATCACCCAGCAAGTGCACAGCAAGTAGAAAAATAAAATAGGCTATGCTAAACATTAGCCACAGTTGCAAAACACTGAAATAGATCCTAGACAAAGAAAAAATAAGAACTTTTAAACATATTATATAACTAGTTTTCAAGGATCTGTCTTTTTTTTTTCCATGTTTTTCCAAAAGGCTCATGATCCACTGATTGTAAATCACATCTGAACCTTTTTAACTTTGTTGTTGTTGTTTGGTTTTTGTTTGTTTTAAATGTAAACCTATTTGGTTAACTACTGGTGATCTACTGGTGATTCATGGAAGTAATAATATGCCTTGTCTCCAACGGTAGCAAAAGGATTACAGAAATGACACAATGCAAGTATTTTATGTAAGTTGCCTGTTTTAATTGATTTTGTGGTAATGGACCTGTTGAGGAACTTTTGCTCAGAAAGCAAATATACTGAACCCCTGACAAGTCCTCAGGACTTCTTATTTCAGAATTCGTCTAGCTGTTGTCAGTCCTCTAGGAGGTGGCATCTCATTGGGATTTGGAGGAAATTTTCATGCCCTGGGACATGAATTATGTCTTTGGACAGAGTGAGCGTGGGTCTGCTTACTGTGCACTTGCATTTGTGTTCTGAAAATATTTAGGAATGCATTTCACTCTCCAGTTTGAGGCAAGTCAAAATGCATTGCAAAGCTTGGATGTGTATAGAGATTAAAGTATTCAGTTCCAAGAACACTACAAGTTGAGGGTTTGACTACTTAGTTTTCAAAATCTGTATATAAAATTTAATTTTCTCTTAACTTGAATGTGTAGGTATAATAGATGGAACTTCATATTGACTGTCATTTATGCAGCAGAATAAATTTTAAAAGTACTCCATTTCATTCACAAAAGAAAGAAAGAGCATTCAATGTATTGTTCAGCTAGATACAAAGCATCTGTAAATAGTAAGCATAGCTATAACTTTTGAATTTTAGTTTTGGAAACACATAAATTACTGCTTAATAAGGAACGACTATGTATTATGCTCATTTGTAAGAAACTGAGAATCTCAGATATTATATTAAATCAATACCAGCAGATTTACTATAAAATCATCAAATCATACCAATAAAATCATCCCATAGGGAAATACTTTCTGATTCCCAAAATTCATTGAGACTAGAAGAAAAAAATTATCTGACTTAAGACGATAATTAATTTGAACAAGAAGAGGCCAGCATTTTACTAAATTACACAATTCTGCACCAGCAGGCTATATAGGTTTGTGTTGCAACACTGCATTCATAATATTAAATGTTTAAATAAAAGTCTAATGCTTTCACCTTGGCACATCCTCTGTTTTAACACATTTAAAATGAAGCTAATAAAAATATTACCATTATCTTTTAGGCCACACATATTTAAGCATCACATCACAAAAAATATATAGCAAAGCATAAAGATGATCTGTTCATGAATATATGATGTCTTGAAGGAAGAGATAAAATAGCATTTTTTTTCTTGTTGTTTTGTGTTGTTTTGTTTTTTAAATGCTTGCAAAATAACCCTCCAAAGAAAGTTATTTTTTCTTGTAGAGTCACAATATATTCCACATTTTGAGTATTGGCTCAATTCTTGCCTGAAACAGTACATGATACTCAGAATTGTTCCTTATGTTTCGTCTAGATAGTCTATTTTAAACATATACCTTTACTGTGTTTTTCCATCTTATAAGAAGATAGGCTAGAATTTCATTCTGGCTCATCTTCTTCTTCTTTACACCAAAATGTATTCTAAAATTCATGGATCTAGGATAGCATGGGCTAAACCCATGTTAATCTGTACGTTGCTAGAAGAAAATCATGTTTCAAAGAGAAGTTGCAAAATGTCTGTGGCTATGTGTTGTATGTCTGAGTGAGGGGCTTCAGGACAAATCAGTCTGAACAAATTTTAACATATGACCCCAAGTCACAAGCTGGTGGGCTGAGAAAATCCAAACACATTTCCTGATCTCAAGATTGGCAAGGCCAAATGTATGTCTTCACTCATCTCTGCAATCCTGCAATCCATTACTGGCCACAGAAACTACCACTTGCAGCAAAACAACTGGGGAGTAAATATGAAATCTGCGTTAGATTTTCCCAATGCCTTACACATGCCACTTTATTTATTGATGGTTAAGGATGGAAATTAGTTAACCCCTTAAAAATCTGTGGTATAAGGGGCAGTTTTTTGCAGACTGATATGCTCCATATTCCTTAAACCAAATACCTTAAGAATCAAACACCTCTTGATCATCCTGTCAAAAGCCACAAGAAATTCATTTCAAATCATTTCATCTGAAATCATTACAGTCATAAATCTGAGGAAAAGTAATCTTATAGGATATTCACATAATTAGAATTTAGTTATTGGCCCAAAAGCTAAGGTGGGGACCAAGATATTCTGTTTCATTCACAGAAGTAAGGAACCGGAGAGGAGAACTTGAATTACCAAATCCAGTTCCATTATATCATCATCAACTTACCTTCATAAACACATCCCCAAGTTTATCATGTTTAGTCTGAAAACTACTTAGATTTCATGACCACATCTTACTGAAAGTTGGTCCCGAACTTCTCTCCTGGGGTGGTTAGAGGCTTTCTTTGAGTATCTTGTCACAGCCTATTCATTGTCATTTGTTCTTGTGCCAAAAAGTTCTTAAACAGTTTTCTGTCTCTGTATTTCATGTGTCATAATGCATTTATGGAGAGCAATGCTATCCCTTTCTCCCTTTGTTTTGGCAGAGTGTATAAAGTAAGTCTTTTAGAGCAATGAAAGATAATATAGAAAAATATTCATGCATCATTAGTCATGCACAGAGTGAAAAGATTTTAGCATGGGTCTTAAAAGCATCAGAAGTTATGATAGTTTACTACAATATTGTAATAGCAAAGTGTTATACCTGAGCTAATTTATTACATCTCCTTTAAGTAGCTCATGCACAAAGCAACACAGATGTAGCATATGTTGTTCCTAGTTATATACGGGACTTGGACATAGGCCCAACTGAAGAGTGTCTGTCTCCGGTAGTAGTAAATAGAAGATTTTTACAGAAGGGTGTAAGTACAATGCATGCATGATTTCCATAAATATATTTTCCATAGAAATACTTAGCAAACTTCAGAAAATATTTTCTGTAGTTAAAAGAAAATACTATTTTATCAGATGAGTATGTGAAACTAATGTGCAGGAATTATCCTTAGTAAACCCATAAGGATCTCACTGATTTTTGTTTTTTTTCTTTTGACTACCTTTACTTCCAAATTTGTTTGAAAAATCTGCATATAAGTGAAGTGAAATGAGTAGTCTCACAGTTTATCCTGCTATTTGCAGACATATTTGCAAATCTTGAGTTTAATATATATATTTATTTTAATTGCTAAGAAGATTCTTTAAAACATTTACTAAAATGTGTTTTCCTAAAATCATGCATAGTACTTTAGATATTCCAAGATGGAAATAATGTGGCTTTTTCCTCCCCCAGCTGCCTTCAGATACACAGAAATTGAACATTTAATGTTGAGATTTTTTCCATTTTAGTTTTTCTCATTAGCAAAGCTCTCTTTGCCACCAGGAGTTTCACCATCAATTTTCTTGAAAGCTCAGGCAAGCTTTATTAGAAATATTAATTTCTTCATATCAGTGTCCCATTTTGAGGGCTCATGGTAGATCTGTGACGTTATAAAATAAAATAATAATAATAAAAAAAACAACTCTCCCCCCTCAAAAAAAAAAAAATTCTTCTCTAGAGTTGATTTTAAACAAAATATATTTTATTTATGCTCAGTTCTCATTTAGTTAAGGATTTCAGCAGCAGCTTCCAGAATACTACACATAATCTTTAACTTGATCTCTGTTCCATATCTTACACTAGCTGTTTTAAGTCTCTCATTTTACTTTCAGGTCTTTGCATTAATGTAAAGATATGTTATTTTCTCTGAGGTTCATCCAATTTACTAGCTAAATTAAGCAGTCTTCCTCTAACAGTCTTGCATCCCTGACTTCTGTTCTTGCTACTGTTCTATTCTCATCACTGTTCATATTTTCTTCCCCTAGAATACTATTCTTTATCTTTTATATTCTTTACCACTTTATCTTTTTTTTTTTCTTATTTTTCTTTACTAAATGTAAGGAGATTGATTATCTGAGACTCTCCCACCCCATTCTCTGAGGAAATGGCTTTGATCTTGTATACCTGGGCTTACGTGCAGACTCAGAATCACCTTCATCTGTTGGGAACAGTCCTTTCCCTGAAAATTCCTCCCAGCAGTTGGGCATCTCCTTTAAATCTTCTGTTCAGCCTCATTAACTATATTTGGATTTCCAAAAACTGCTGCCTGCAGGCTCTGCATCTGCAAGGTTTATAACCCCAAATATCAATGGAAATACTCAAAGCAAGGCTTTGCTCTCACTCCAAGGTGCTAAAACTCCATTTGTGATCAGATTCCTGCTATGAGAACTGCTGGACTGGCAGAACTCTTGTGTTCATTGACTTTCCACTTCTATGAATATTGCCTGTCTGCTATTTATCCATGCTTTTCAGTAGAAATCAGGAAGCTGTTTGGCCAGACATGAAGAACACTCAGTAATTTTTTCTCCATTTGAGTGCTTTTCAGTTTACAGTCAATATCTTAAATCTTTATTGTGTCTGAATCTGCTCAATGGGCAGGCTTCCTTATTCTTCTTCATTTGGAATTTCTAACCACAAAGACCTGACTCTTTTGATGTTGTAGTGATTATCAGACTCTTTCCCATCTGGTTTATTTCTGTCTACTGATCATTCTGCATTCTGTCTTGTAGAAATCATCATGTTTCTTAACGTATCATTCTGTCTTGACTTTTCATCTGGTTCATGATCATCTCTTCTCTTTCTTAGATTTTACTACTGAGATGAGCTTCCCTCCTCCTTTTCCTTTCCAGTCATCTAAATGGTATTATTAAAAAGAGAAAAAAGAAAAAAGAAAGAAAACTTTTACCCTTTTTGTATTAATACCATCTTTATCAGTTTTCCATGTATCTTTTGAACAAGTATTTTAAAGATTTTTGTCTTTCAGTTTCCCTGTATATGAAATGAGGTTAATCACACTTGCTGTTGTAAACCCCCAACTATGTATGTAAATCAAATGTATTGATTTTTGTTACAGTAATTAATCAAAAGTTTTAGGGTAAGCAATATCAGAACAATGTTATGTATTCATTATTCATTATTTCTATTTACCTATGAAAACAATACTGAAAATAAAGTTTTATTTCTGACAACATTTTTTTTTTTCCCCTCTTAATTACTCAAAAGCTTCAAATAGAGTTAAATATGTATATAAAAGTCCTGGATCTTGTATTTTATCTATTGTTTTATATATTTTCTTAGCAAGGAGTTAATCTATAAAGACCATTAAATACTAACACTGATTAATTTAGTAGTATTTTATAATTCTTTTTATAAATTTTTGATTTTTTTTTTTTTCATTAGGAAAAGTTTTAGCTACAGCCATACACAAGTTAAGGCTGCTTTGTAAATTTAAAAACAAACATATTTTATGCTTCAATATTTTATTACTTTACAGGATGGTACTCCTTCAACAGAAAGGTTAACCTCATACCGTTACAAAGAAAAACAGAATTGGTAACATTAGTAAATGATTTTTCATAGAAATCATAGAAATGAGATGCATTTGTTTGAGCTATTAATGTGTAGGTACAAGTTATAACAACGGAAAAATATGTATTTAAAAAAATACTGCTTGATTTAGGAGTGT
The DNA here is from genome assembly GCF_011077185.1 of Oxyura jamaicensis. Classification (NCBI taxonomy): domain Eukaryota; kingdom Metazoa; phylum Chordata; class Aves; order Anseriformes; family Anatidae; genus Oxyura; species Oxyura jamaicensis. The sequence goes on along the minus strand of NC_048893.1, from coordinate 50,377,192 downwards.
TTTTTTTTCAGTTTTGTGAATTATAATGAATCCTATCCAATTAGTAATTGTTTAAAATTATATGTCTTGTTTACTGTTCATTATTATTTTCCTTTCCTTTCCTTTCCCTTCCTTTCCTTTCCTTTCCTTTCCTTTCCTTTCCTTTCCTTTCCTTTCCTTTCCTTTCCTTTCCTTTCCTTTCCTTTCCTTTCTCCTTTCCTTTCCTTTCCTTTCCTTTCCTTTCCTTTCCTTTCCTTTCCTTTCCTTTCCTTTCCTTTCCTTTCCTTTCCTTTCCTTTCCTTTCCTTTCCTTTCCTTTCCTTTCCTTTCCTTTCCTTTCCTTCTCCTTTCTTTTCTCCTTTCCTTTCTCCTTTCCTTTCTCCTTTCCTTTTTTATTATCTTTATAGAAGATGCATCACATATGGGTGTATCACAGTTACTTAAAGGTAGGATTTATCTAACCTATGTCAACTATCCCAACATTATTGTAACTTACATTCCTCTTATGGGATGGGTTAAATTGCCCTGTGGATACTTGTTCTGTCCATCAGCTGAAAAGAAGAAAAAATCCTAGCTTAATCCAGACACCAAATTTCTAGGCAGCTGAAATAATTCTACCCTCCACCCACATGCCTTACATAGGTATGGCTTTTGAGATCTCAGTTCTGTAGATTAGATTAATTGTGATAGAAATATTTTGACAAGCTCGAGATTTGAACTGAAGAGTTGTATACTTTGACTAAATCCATGTTTATGAAGAGCAAGGATTAAAAAAATGGTGAGATTGGAACTTAATATTTACTGCAAGACAATGAAAGTTGTGATTTAAAAATAAAAAATAGGCTATAGAAATATTGGCTGTGTAGATCGTTCTGGATTCTACATATTATTTTGCATTCTGTATATTATACTGATATGAATATTATATAAAGACTACAGTGATTCAATTAAGTCATAAAATTTTCTCAAATTACTTTTTTTGGAGTACGTTTATAAATGCTAGAAAGTAGCAACTAGTATTTTCTTGAAAATACAATAACGTTTATTTTCTGGACACAGAAATCAAAATATGCAGCATTTGCATTAATATTTTTGCAGGGTTGTTTATTTATAGAGCACTCTATTTTGGTTTCCCTTTACTGCTGAACAAATGTCATCATATCAAGGAATTTATACTATTTTAGTGAGACTCTTCTGTGCAATTGTACAAAGACTTTGAAGAGTCATTCTTACAGTTCAGTTTAAGAACAAGGTTTCAATAAGAGATATTCATCTATACAGCGCTTGTGACTCAAAAGCAAACTTCAAATGCAAGTCACACATGCTAATACAATTTGTAAGTGCTGATATGAAAGCACAGGGTTTGGGGGTTCTAAGAGGGTCTTTTTTCTCTGTTTGTTTGTTTATTTTTCCTAGAGCTGTTGATTTACCCTGGATGTTACTGCATAACTGAGAGCAGTATTATACAGCAGAAATGAAATCACTAACTAATGAGTAGACTGTGAGTTTAATTCTCTGTAAATATTCTTTTCTTATGGTATTGCCTATTTTATGGGCTCTAGGTTATGAAAGTAGAGACTGATCATGTGCTTAGTGAAGTCAATGGCAACATTTCCATGGTAAATAATAATTAGAATCTCTCCACCCTTGGCAATGTAAGTACATGTGAAAAAAAAAAAAAAAAAAAAAAAAAAAAAAAAAAACTTTAATTTGCTACAGGTATAAACTAGCAGAAGATAACTCCCCAGAGCAGGAGAAGTAGGCAGGAATGCACATCACAGGAATGTGTGCCTCGGGGCAGACAGTTATGGTGCTGCTGCCTTATGCACCAGACTTGCTCTGAGCGAAAAGTGTCCCCAGTCTCCAAGGAAGTAAGAACTCAGACCCAACCACATTTTGAGCTGCAGGATCAACCACTTCAGTTACAGACTGAGAAAGTATGGCAAGCATGTTATCTTTGTTCAGGTGAGGTATATGAATGAGCAAACAGAAAGCTTATTTACAAATACATGTTTCATTCACAAAAATATTATGTCCAAAGTAACGAATCTATTGTTAATACTTACAAAGAGATCATTAATGCTGTTTTCACATGGAAAGATGTTAGAAGTTAGAAAGATGATTTTCCTGGTCTCTTTATCTTTAAAATGCTCTGGTCTTACGTGGACATAACAAATGAAGACAAGACATTGCAAAACAAGCCTTCTCTACATTGTAGTGCTGATACCATCAGTTAATTAATGAAAAGGATGGATTTTGTTATTAAAAAAATGAAAATGTATAATTGATTTCCTAAGGGATCCCAGCAAGAAAGTATGCAAATAATGTTGTTCTATTTTACCTATGAAAGTAATCAAATTACACACAAACAAACATTAGACTTTGTCCTGGTTTCAGTTAGGACAGAGTTATTTTTCCTCCTATTAGCTGGTAGGGTGCTATGTTTTGGATTAGGATTAGAAGAGTGCTGATAACATGCTGATGTTTTAATTGCTGCAGAGCAATGCTTACACTAAGCCAAGGACTTTTCAGCTTCTCCTCCCTCTGTCCTGCCAGCGGGCAGGCGGGGGGTGCAGCAAGAGCTGGGAGGGGACAGACCCAGGACAGCTGACCCAAATTGGCCAAAGGGGTATTCCATACGATCTAACGTCATGCTGAACAATATATAGGGGTAGCTAGCCGGGGTGGTTGGCCAGCTGCTCAGGTTTGGGCTGGGCATTGGTCAGCGGGTGGTGAGCAATTGCATTGTGCATCACTTGTTTGTACATATAATTATTATTATTATTATTATTTTCTATCTTAATAAAATGTCTTTATCTCAACTCACAGGCTTCACTTTCCCGTTTCTCTCCCCCATCCCAGAGAGAGAGGGGGGAGGGTGAGCGAACGGCTGTGTGGTGTTTAGCTGCCAGCCAGGTTAAACCACAACAGTCTTTAATTAGGGGTAATGTTTATTCTGACTGGGGCAGAGGATTACAGCCATGATTATTGAATTGAACTGCTACAGAATTAATCTATTTGTCCAGTTGTTTTACACAGGATTAAATATTTCTGAAGGTTTTTAATACATTTGTCAAAAGCTGGGGAAAAAATGAATAAAGAACAGAGCTTCTTGCTATAAAAATAAGCTCATTAAATTGCCAGGGGGTGGGGTTGCTACTGAGTTACGGTAGTGACTTGAGTTTTGTGCCATTTTGGCAGCCAGACATGTATATGCATAACGGGTAAAGCACTGACTGGAAAATCAGCACAATTGATGGGTATGAAGAAACATCAGTATCCAGGTCTCAGCTCAGCATTTACTGGAAGAGCCAAGAGTGGACTATGCTGAAGGAGGCGATTTATTTTAAAGGTCTAGTTCTTCAAATATATACATTCACATATTCATGTTTGTGTAAGTGTGATGTCTTGTCCTTTAGTTTGTGTTCATCAATAGAAATTATGTGCTCATTTGCAGATTTGCATAAAGAGTGAATATGCCAGTCACTGGAATTTCTTTATTTTCCTTATCTCAAGTTACTTTGATAATGATAATGCTACTTTAAAAACAAGAATACAGACATTTAATAACATGTTAAAAACAAATAATAAATTGTTAAAAAGCAAAAATTTCAAGACAAGGTTTCAAAAATCTTAGATAAAATTTGAACCTCTCCCATTTTTTTAACCTAAATACTTTCTGTACTAGTAGATTATTAATGTCTTTAAGAATTCAGCTTTATAGTGTGAAAAAAAGTACAAATATAAACATTTGCACTGTCAGGTAAATTCACTAGGCCACCTCCTTAGTTCAGCTGAAATTTTGCTAGAATTGTAGTACAGTATGTATTCGAGGGGTAGATCTCATTTCAAAGCTAAATGGGGTCAGAGGAAAAATAGGTGATTTCAGCCATTTTAGTTTTTTTATTACTATTTAGAAAGTTAATGTAAAAAAATAAAGATTTTCTTATTTTCTCTTTACAGTGGCTGAGTAGATTTTGTGTTTGGATTCTTTTGAATTTTCTCTCATATATGAGCTAAAACACAGTAATCTTTTCTATGTTGTCTTATTTGATGTAGTAAATAGAATTATTACAATAGAAGGATTACAAATCACAGAATTCCTGCAAGAAGAAGAATCTATTAGGTGTGTAGAAGAATTGCCTAGATGAATTTGGATGCACTGTTATGAAATACAAAAGCAAGTTTGTATTCTAGGGAAAAAGAAAAAACAAAACAAAACAAAAAAAAAGAAATAGGAAAGGAAAGGTAAGGAAAAGAGAAAAGAAAAGAAAAAAGAAGTTCTTACTAGTGCACACCAGTCAAATAATTATATTCATGATGTACAGAATACCTAATGTGAAAATTTATAAATGAATAATGTAGTTTTTATACAGATTAGCAAGTAAAGGGAAAAGTCAAGAAGAACATAACAGATGTGAATTCATAATATGACATCTGGTAAAATTCTGAGTACATATAAAAAAAAGTTTATCATTCTATAAATGCATTTAGAAATGTAGTATCTTTGAAAAATAAACTGTATGAAACTAAGTCTTTGAATAAACAAATATTGTTATGAAATGCTTCTGCATAACATAAATACCTGTGGCTCAAATTCAAGTTCAATGAGCACAAATGGGTTAGTAATCCAACAGGTAGTGTTTTAATTGAGCAAATGGGCTTTGTTTTACAATGGGTGAAAGAACAAGTATGACTGTACTTTTGGGACAATTAAATGGATAGTGATTATATTACTGAACATCATATCATTTGCTTCTTATTCTTAATTGCAAGTCTGGCATTGATCAGATCCTACAAACAATAGAGTACCATGATAACAGCTTCAAAATTAAGTCCAGCTGGCTAGCAGCTATTCTTATCAGCTAACACTTAAAAATATTTATTTATTTTTAATGGAAGCTAACATATTCTAAATATGTAAAAATGAATACATAAAGTGTGCATATATACAATTGCACATATTTATACATGCATGTATATACATGTATCTATCTATATGTGCATATATATACATACATACAGTCAACTATGGATAGATCATATACTGCAGAGAGAGAAAGAGATGGAGATACAGATGCATATCCAGCTGTCCGGTCCACTAACACAGCCCTTTGACTTGCTTGGCTGTGAAGAATAAGGTTGTCTGTTTTAACAACAACATGCCACCACTAAGTACAACATGGATTTGCTGCAGGCATCACTTGGCAACATTCAGTGGTCAGATCTAATGGACAATGGAGAGAATTAGGCAAAAGGTGGTGTTCAATTTAGTGTGGTGTTCAGTATCTTCCTCTGGAGGAACCTCTTTCTGCCCATAACAAGGAGCCTGGAGAGATTGTGCCCCCTAAAGAAGTTATCAGAACAAAGTAGTACTTTGTTCATTTTGCATGGTAGAAATGATGTATGCTTCTAAAGTCTATGTGAATGTATCCTTGCATGGCTTAAAACCTGGTAACAGTAGAGTGATAGTGAAACAGTATGAGGAAAATCTACTTAAATGATATATTTGCATTCTTTTATTTGCCTGGCCTAATTGAGCAGATAATGCCAGTTTCTAGAACATATATTAGAAGACATTATGTCTGATGTACATAATCAGAAATAATATCCTGCCAGCTTCCCACTTGTGAGCCATAAGTCCTCTGGCTACACAAAACTCAATTTTTAAATGTTGTCATAACTTGCAAATATGCAGAAATGATTTACGTTCTGCACCTTGTTAGGATACATATAAACTTCACCATTTATTTTTTTATTATTCATTTATTTATTTTCCTGTGGACTAGAAGAAATTCCTTGTGAAAGCTGTTGGATTTGGAGATCTATGCCAAATGAAATATGAAATAAAATTGTCCAAAACAAGCAGAAAAGTTGTATATTCCTCTGGCATGTTTTGCCAGATAACAATCTTTTCCCTTGAGGTTTAATACTATTCTCCTGACAATAGGTATTTGCTCCTGGCTATGATTTTTAAAAGCATAGAATTACTTCAAAGTATGATTTTTATCAGTTGTGAATAGAGCAGTGCCTCTGAATTATGGAGATACTTTAAAATTACTTTCCTTTCACTTCAGTAGAAGTACACTCAGATTCTCCAATATATGAACATAGACTACTTTTTGTCTTTGCATCATTTCTACATATGAGAAAATATATCATTTTTTGAAACTACACATAACCTTGCTTTATTACTTGAGGAAAAAAAAAAAATCTTGGCTGATATATCAATTTAGGGTGATATTATAGAGAGCACTCCCACTCTTATCCCACAGAGGAATGCATACTTTTTGTGACACCTCAGATAAAACCTGTGATGGCAGTAAAATGAAATTACTACTCAACCACACATTTTAACAAATGGATTGTCCAATGAGCTAAAAACATAGGCATGCATTATTTAAAAAGGGCAGAGATTTCTGACCACAGAAACTTCTGAACTTGTTTTTATTACAAAGATTTCATTTTTCAATGAAATATTCAGCATTTGAAGTGTGGAGAGTAGGACACATTTCATATGTCAACTTAAATATACTATTTTTTCTAGTACATAATTCAGTCTTTTTTTTTTTTTGTCTGCAAGCTGAGTGTTGAGTTATGAAATAGAAAATCTTACTGTCACTAATGTCTATGCTGAAAAAAAAATGAACCATGATGGACTATCTCAGTGCTACAACTCTGTGGCATGGAGCAAGGAAGCCTACAACAGGACCCTGGAAGCATGGACACTGGGCGAATGAGTTTGTGTCCCTGACTATTCCACATTTACTAATAAAATAACCCATCCGTCTTTTCTTTTTTGAGTGACAATACTGGGAGAGTAGATATGTGCCAGCAAATTGGATATATTTTCCTTCAGAAATGAGATAATCTAAAGCAAATCCAGAACTTCATTTTGTACCTGACATACTATGTCAGGTACAAGATCCTAGGCATGCACTCAGGAAGGGTACACTCATTCCGCAGTGCCATGGTAATAAGCACAAGGTCCCATTCCTTGTGCCAAAGAAGTAAGTCATCATCCTCACATAAATCTGTTTGACATTGGCTTATAACAATTGTTGGGTGATGAGTGGGAGAATTCACATGTGGTTTGATCATAGCTTAGGTAAGTAAGCAGTTCATGTCTTTCCTTGAAGTTTACATCTTTGGCACAACAAAGTCATTACCAGACCGACAGCAGTTCAGGATCTTCCTTTCTTTTGCCTCCCCTTCCATAGGTATTGAGGTACTTCTGCTAGATATGGCTATAAATCCACTTAAAAGAAAAAGAGATAAAGTATATAAGGAAAAAAAAATAAAATAAAAATAAAGTCTGTAGTAAAAAACAAAACAAAAAAAAAAAACACTAAAAATAAATGGTTTAAACATTCTAGTAGTTTTTTGTTTGTTTGTTTGTTTGTTTTTAAATACGTCTCTACAAATGGTATCCACAAGAAGAAAAGTGAAATCCGTCAATTTCAAAATGCATTTTAGGATCATGGAAGCTTACAATTTACTATCATTTACAAATTATTTTGTATCAAAAGTAATTAAGCCTGAAAACAAAATAAAAAACTTTAACAGGAAAGTCTTTATTGGCCAAAACACAGCCAAAATTTAAGTCAAAATATACTTTTCCTTCAAAATCACACTGATATCTAAACACAAGCAGAGCCAGAGAAGAGCTCCTACCTCATGGCTATGCATGCAGATAATGGCAATGAGAAGTGGAGATAATTTAATCTATTATCAGACAATTGCTGCAATTACAGCAGCATGGCAAAATGCAAGATATTTTCAAATATTTTTAAGGATGAAGAGGAGAGTCTCCTAAAAAAAGAAGACAATAAGAAGCATCAACAAATGATAAAAACAGTAATGTAAACCAATTACTTTTTAAACTGAAATTTCAGCTAAAATACATAATTCATTAAAACTATAATTTAGTGAAATACTTCACATCAAGTCCAGAAATTTTAACCTTTTGAGAAATATCTCACAGTGCATCAAAATTAATATTTCATTTAGCTTTGGATTATTATTATTTTTTTATTATTATTTCTTCCTTATTCTGTTTTAACATCTTGTTAGGACTCCTTCATTATGTTCAAAGTTCAGGGCAATATCACATGTTGCTCTGCATGTCTTAGCCTGGCTGAAGGAGGTTTTTGTCTTTGAATTTTTTTTCCCTCCCAACTGATTCAGTTCAGCCATTTGCTTCTCCTTAACATAACTGAAGGCTTGTTTACATTTGGATGATCCTGTGCATTTTGCTAGCAAGAATAAACTGGTTTCTGAGACAGCTCCATTAGTACTGACAGAAAGCCACATGGATGCCTGTTCCTGCTATCTCACTGTCTTTCATTCTCTTTTCATATATACAATTTGTTTTTGAAAGACATATTGTAACATTCAACCTCTTCTCTAACCAGGTCTGTGAAATCTAGTAGAAGTTCAAATCAAAATGGTTACTTACAGCTATTTCTGCTAACTTAAATGTGTATTAAGAAAAAATGCCCAAAATGGTACTAGAATTTAATCTGCAGCTTTGAAGGGTCTTAAAGAGAGGGAGAGAACTGAGATCAAAAAGAAAAAAAAAAAAAAAAAAAAAAAAAAAAAGTCATCTGGAAGTTTTGATGCTGTGGTTTAACAGTATAAAAAATCTTTTTATCTTTCTCTCCTGAGAATCATATCAAGACAATAAGATACTAAGTATACAGTTACTACATACACACAGTAATAGGATACTAAAAAGTTTTCTATTAGTAACAAAAATTTGGGATAAACAAATGTATTCTTTAGATATCTACTTTAAAATATTTCAATATTTGGAAGCATCAATAAGAAGCAAATTGTGAATGTGCTATCCTTTTTGTAGTTCCTCCTGGTAACTAGTAGAATTTCATGAATTTTTAAGTCTTCACTGGAAGGAGGAGGATGTATCATGTGAAAATGCAGATAAAGTGTATCTTGCTGTGGAGAACTTATAACCTAAACACTTACCTTTTACTTGTACAAAGCATGCATCAAACAAGAAGAATGCTTTTCATCTTCATGACCTTACACACCTTTTCATATTGCAGTGTGACTCATGGCAGTGCAGCAGTCTACATGAACACCAGCATGCCCACAGTTGCCCACTGCATGATACATGCACGTAATCATACCGTGAATCAGTGGAGCAGTTGCTGTGATTCACTTACTTCAAGCAGTAAGTCTTCTGTTTTGGTCTGTTCCTCTGTTTACACACACGCAGACACATGCATGCACCTCTTGTCTTATTCTGAGAGATCTCCCTGCAAGGATACAGCCAACAATGATAGTAAATACAAGAAATAAATTTCTATGTACAGCCCAGTGTTTGCTACTTCTAATCCATTTATAACATGCCAAAAATAGAGTCGTTTTGCTTAGCAGTAAAGGGAAACAACTGAAGTGAAGCTTCCTGGAAATTCTAAAACTGAAAGAATCTATGGAATAAGTAGCAACACAGTCATATATCTGAAAATTGCCTGAAACACAATAGATTCCTTTGTTTTTTGACTTCTTTAAAAGTGCAAATAGCAGAAGAAAATGTGTGTAGGTAAGAATAGAACTTCTCTCAGCTGTTTAGAGCAGTTTATGGCTACACTTTAAAAATTAATCTTACAAATACCCGATTTCTAAACAGCCCCAGAAAAATTGGCACTTTATTACTGCCAAACAATTTTCCAGCACTCAGTGTTGATTAGAGATGGAAAAAGACTGGGAAACAAAACAGCGGAGCTCTTGGTACTCATGCTTGGTAAAGAGCAAGGTATAAAACAAGACCTGAGACTTGGACAAAAAATACTTTTTTAATATTTTTTTTTCTAATTAATTCACAACATACTGAGAGGAATTCTATTTCCATGTGAAAGTACACTAGATTTAAAGAGATCTTGTTCTATTCTTAGCTCATATACTGCAAAATATCCTTTTTTTTTTTTTCTGAATCTCCTCCCCTCCTAGCATTTGAAAGTTTTATGCCGTTTAAAAAAAAATTGTTGATCATGTGACTGAAGCACAGAGCAAAATGAATGTGTACAGAAGAACTGAGCTATGATTTTCAGAGAAACAAACAATTATGCAGAGGAAGGTAGAGAAAAAGAGAGGTGCCAGAAGTATTGGAAGTCTAGAAGTTTCTTGTTTAGTCTTATTTCCACATTTTCCAGGAGCTAGGCTTGTTTTGGTTCTATACTGACACTGATTTTTTCCAGGTTGCACAAGGTCTTGGCTTCTCATTAAGAGTAAAAACAAATAGAGATGTGCTGCACTTCATATGCCAGGATATCTTCTCCCAACCCTCCAAAATCACTATTCAATTTTAGTTCACAGAATTCCACTAGCAACTCAGTAACTCCATGACCTTCAATTCTCAACTCAGCTTTTCTGATCTGTGGAATACCTACTCTGTTCTCAACAATAATTTGCAAATACTATTCACAATATTAGATCATCTGGGAAAGTACTTCAGCCCACTAGATTTTTCTCCTTCCCATCTACAGGAAAACCATGCCTGGTGGTTTATTGATATTATTATCAAATAACTCTGTCAAGAACATCTATAAATATTGATTCTTCCCCTTTTACTTTTGAAAAAGAAAAGGCACAGTCTGAAATTTTTTTAATGATTTTTTTTTTTTGTAAGAAAAAAGATTGGCTATGTATATTCTATGTGTATAATCTCTTTAGTTTAGTCACCCTTAAAACTTAGCTCAGTTTGTTTTTCTAGCTCTTCCCTCTCTGTCTGGTTCTGTTTTCACCTGTTAAATTCATAGGTCAAAAGCACTGAATCTTCCAGATTCCAGACCAATATCCAAAGAAGCGTCAGAGAAAGATCAAGCTTTGTTTATGCTTCTTAGATCATAGCCGTTGCTGCAAAGGGCAAATGACACAATCCATGCATTTTCTTGGTAACCCTGCTATCCTTTTATTAAAGCACATTTCCATTCACAGCTTCCTCTTGAGCTTGTTGCAAAGGTAATGTGTGTGTAAAACGAGAATGGAAATCCAGAGAATCATGACGATGAAAGCACTGTGATAACCGTTACACAAAATAGCACAAGGGCACATACTGTAGGACATTTTTTTAAATGGCAGCAGATGTTTATCTTGACTGCACAGACATACTTTTTTTCCCCCTGGCTGTATAAAATTATTATTAATCATCAGAATGTGAGATCAAACAATGCAAATTCACAGGTCTTTCTGCACAGAGATGAAGAAAAGTCTGTCTTTTAAAATGTGCCATCAAGCAAAGAGAAGGTGGGTTATTTTACTTACAATCTCATGGAGGTTCTTATCCTTTTAAAATATTTTTATTATTACTAATTGCTTATGTTCTAAGTCAAGGGGAAAACAATGGTTTCTCTGTTCATTCTTATACCATTCTGCATTGCCAGACTGCATGTGAGTAAGCTTGTATTTCTTCAGCCAAGCAAGTGAAAACCACAGCTTTCACAATGTTTAAGATGCAACAGAGAGTGCAGATTTGACCTGTTCCATGTGTTTTTGAAGCTTCTGGCTTTTGCTGTCAGAAATTTGTCATCCAACTTTTCACATAATCCTAGTAACAGACATATTCTTTTATATATTTTCCTGTAGGCTGATACAGCTTGATCAAGAGGCACTGAGATTTCTTCAGAAAGACCTAAAATTATTGGGTTAAAGTGGCTTTGGAAATTCGATTCATAAACTAGATGTCTAGCTTTAAAATAGAGAAAGTGATTTTTGTTTTGTTTGGTTTGGTTTGGTTTGGTTTTGTTTGTTGTTTTTATGGTCTCCTTACAGCTGTGTTCCTGAAGGACCAACTTTGAGTTGATCAGTTCCTGAAGGGCAGTCATTTTTGGAAAGAATGCAGCCTCAGCTCTTGTCAGATTGTGATCCAGATCTCCAGCTACATGACTTCTATGTCAGTGAAGGCTTGCACCTCACTATCTTAGAGTTAGATGATGCTCATTCTTATCAGTTTGCAAAAGATCATGGAGATATACTAAAAAATAAAAACCAGGCATATCAGCAGACTTATCAAAAGATGAACACAGGACTAATTTAGAGCTTACTCAAGTTTAAATTGTCTTTAAATTTGTTTTTGATTTAAATTGTCTACATGTTTGCATGTTAGGACAGCCTGTATTCACTACTGTTACATTATTATCTGTGTTTACTATTCATTTTTATGAATGGTAAAAACAAACATGGGTCTCATTGTTCTAGACACTGCATGACACTCATATAACTGATGAGAAAGTCTGTGGCCCTCCAGGCTTTTAGTCTGTGGGAGAGACATAAATACTAGATAAAAGAATCAAGTCAACTGGATGAACTTGAGAGAAAACATGTTCAAAAAAAAGAAATCCACAGTTTAATACATTCTGCATTACAGTCACAACTTTCCATCTGTTTCTGACTGATAACGGCCCAACCTGAGAGGTACTGCTTTCTCTGTTATTGCTTTATTTAGTAGAATGTTTTGTTAAAAAAATGCTGACTCTATGTGAGGCATTAGTGGAATGAGTATGAGTGAATAAAACTCTTCAGAGATTTTGGCCTTCCAATTACTTCCAAAGTATAATAAATGCAATAAATATTGCAATGATTGTTTGTTGTCCTATATTGTCAACAAAATTGGTAGTTCTAGTAAAAAGCAAGCCATAGAAACCAAGTACATCTCAGTCCTTCAGCCTTTCTTTGTGTAATCCAGCTAAAGACAAGAGATGCAAAGGACTGAATTCAGCCATAAGCTGTATATTAAAATTTCATTTCAGGAAATGAATGTGAATAAACCAAATTATAGAGAAGAGAGAGGTTTCTTTTTCATTTAATTTTTCAGAGACAAGAAAAAAATCTTGTATTAAAGATAAGCCCCTGCAAAATTAGGCAAATATATATGTATTATATGTTATATATACGTATATGCAGGTAAATATATATGTATTCACAACCTTTTTTACCAACGTTTAATATATTCCCAAAATAATTTATTTGGTGAAAGTCAACTATTTATTTACACTGTAATTAGCATTCATGATCATTTTTCTACCTTGAAGAATGTTGTCACTGTTTTCAAAAGTTCAAATCTGAATTTTAATATGTTCAGTTATAAATCATTATTAACATACATTAAAGCACTATTTAGTAATTTACAGAGAAACATTGTTCTAAAATATTTTTTTTCTGGATGTAGTTCAATATGATTCAAGGTGTGGACAAAGAATATTACTCTGTCTTATATTTGCCAAGATTAATTTTGCCTTAGGATCCATACACCTAGTATCATTTTAACACATTTTAAGTGAGAAAAACTTTTGATAGTCTAGACATTAAATCTTAAATTTCAGGTTTATATCCCAGTATATATTACAGAGGGCTTTACTTATGTGTCCTTTAGCTTCAAAATCAGTATTTAAATAGTCAACATAATTTATCAAACTGATTCTTCATTGATGGCGTTGCTTGTGTTGTGTAGTTTATTGATTTATTTGTTTTGATTAAAATTCTGTTGGTTGTTTAATTTGAGAAGCTGAGTTTTCAAAAACATAATTTGGGAGCAAATACTCCATCCTGGGTTATGTATGTGAGAACTTCCAGAAGAGGGAGAGTAACATACATCGGAGGCAACTGCTGTTTTCAAAAGTGAGTCTGTGTCTGTAGCCAGGTACAGTACGCCCCTCCTGCTCCCCCCCATATTGCTGCAGCTGAACTTCTTCCCTCAGACAGGTCCCATAAAGGTAGTTTGAGCTCCTCCACCTTATGATTCGTAACAGTTTTCAATCACTAATCGTTTTAATTGGGATTAAAATAATATATGCTTGTTAAGTACTTGGCAATACATGTTGGTAGTAGGAATATAAAAACAAGTTAAAAACAACAACAACAACAAAATAGCCACAATTTTTGGTAACACTAGGATAAAGGAAAAAATTTAGCATTTAGAGTCTAGTTTAAGTTAACTGATTATATATACCATTTGAAATATAATCTTAATTTATACATCTTAGATAACTGTTTCAGTAGAAAATAACAATATCATATACCATCTCACACATCAAATAGACATTCCAGTTCAATATAGACCTTCAAGTTTTGAGTGGTTCTCTAATCTTAAAAGTTCTTAAGCAGAAATTCACATTTAAGCATACAATTAAATACTGATGTCTGTTTGGGTTTAATTAACTAACTATTATATCCTTTTTTTATTAGATTTTATTATGCTACAAAATATATTTTTCTTTCATTGGTACAATGAAAAATAATATATGTAAGTATCCATATATTATTTTTAAATATTTTTGATGAAGAATAAATAAATCTACATTTTAATGTGCAATTTGCTGAGAAATGGTCAACATTTACATCGATATTTCTGCTGTAGCTTTTTGTGTTATGGAACTTCTTTACTGTTCTAGGTCAGGTGTCATTCATGTCTAGAAAACACATCACACTTAATGAGAGAAGAGGAAGTTATGCATTTTTTCCAAACTGTAAGTAAAGACAAGTCTGAAAGGATGTTTTAAATATTTTACATTTTCTTCCAAGGCAAAGGAATGTGGAATTTTATTTGATTTTTTTTTTTTTTTGTAAAATCTTAATGGTCTCTTCTTGCTCGTAAACATAATCCTTTTTAAATGATATGGCACCATTGCATAAAATAAATAATGTTCTCTTTACTGTAATGTATACTAAAGCCAATATCAACAATACCTTTTTGTGACGCAAAGTTAATAGCTGCAACTTGCAGTGATATATCAGCCTCATGCCAGTTTATAGGCAATAAAATATTAATTCTTATGTCTGTTATAGAGAATTGCAATTGCTGAATTACCAAATTTACCAGACATTATATGCTCCTAAATATTTCATCAAAAAGATATAGCACATATTTCATTAAAAAGGATGTAGCACATCAATGTTACAATGCTATGTGTATTGTTGTGGGTTGTTGTTTTTTTTTTTTTTTTAGTCATCACAAATTTACATGTCAATACTGTCCTTAGCTAGCAACATATTTGCTTATGATGTCAAGAAGTTCCACAGTGGGACATGTGCAACCCATAGCATCTTGCCAGTTTGCCCTAAAGCATGGGCCAGGAGTTAATAGGGCATAGTCCACTAAACTGCTCAGGCAGCATCTTTTGAGTTGACAGAAAAAAGTTTAATTTACTAAGGAAAGCTGAAATTGATGGTGGTTTTAAACTGCTGTGGTTCATTATTTCAGAAGTATCTGAGCAGCCTCAGCAGCTGGCTCAGCAGCAGCACAGGAGTGGGGAGAAGCCCTCTATGAGGAGGCATGGACCTCACAGAGGTCAAACCCAAAACCTTTGTTGCAGGAGAAAAGATGAAAGGCTGGGAGGGTGGTTGGGACTGCAGCGCTATTCAAGAAAAGTACGTTTGAAGGCTTTTTTCACCCTTCACTAGATACTTATTTTTGTCTCCTGTAGGATGAGGGATATTGAAATAAATGATCCTTTGGTCTGTATGGTTCTTCTTAAGTTTCTGTTACATACTCTTTCAAATATTGCCAGCAAACATAGTTCGGGAATGTCCAAAAACCTTTCAGCAGAGGAGAACATTGTGGCTAGCACACAGGTGATGATCCGTACTGAAAGTCTAGGTTTGTTACCAGCATCAGGCTAACACAATGAAACCAATTCCAGGTTCTCAGAAGGTCTCTCAACTATGTTGGACTGCTTTGTACTCTGTCTTATTGTATGGTATAGAAATACCTTTTTCTATGTTATAGAAATATTTTTTTGTGCAGAACATTTTTCTATATATTTATAGTCTGTGTGTGGTAAATCTGCTCCTTTTTCTTTATTTATTTGTTTTTATTATTATTGTAGGAGTGCTTTTGCAGTTGAGATTTTGGGATTGCCTTTTCTCTGGGACTGAATTCAAATGCAACCACAAAGCTGAAACAGTGCATCTGTTCCCACTAGTACTGCAGACATAAGGTTATCATTGAACTTGATTTTAACAAACAGAAATCATAAGAAATTAGTATTTCTGTGACCCAAATACCTTGACGTTTTAATTACCATCCTTTTTGTTATTGTTCTCATTCTGACAGCAACATGGGTCTCATGCTGCCTTGATTGTTCTCCGTTTCTTTAATATTTCATATCCAGTCTCACCTCAGTCCTGTTTCTATACATACTGTCATGCCTGCATATGCAGTGCCAGAGATCTTCATACATTCATTAAATGAATTAGGTATTGAATGGAGATATCATCTTATTGTATTATCTTTCTCTTTGCTCCAGCCTGTAACATGCCCATGACAAAGACAGGCTTGCATGTTCAGTGAACCACATAGATGCTGCACACAGCATTCTCTGAAAATATATACAATTGAATCTTTGAAGAATCTTTAGACTCCTTATAAATAATGGACTACCATTCAGACTAAGGTACTGTGTTCCTGGTTTTTTTGTTGTTGTTTGTTTTTGTTTTTGTTTTTAATGATTCATGTAACAACCTTGTTTTCTAAAAGTGACTAGCCTTTTGCAGTATTTTCAGTAGCTTAATTTAATGGATTATTATTACTAAAAAGTGCTGAGCAATTACCCTGTGAAAATCAGGTCCCCTTGAACATTTAAATCCATCTGTATTATTTTCTTTTAATAGCTTAACATCTTGAGAAGTCATGGGAAAAATAAGCATTCCCTGGCAAGCACTGTGTGAAGTAACCATCCTTTTGGCAAAGAGAAGCTCAGGCATGCATAATTTATCTACTATCTGTTACATGTGCTTTTTTTCCACATTTATTCCCAGAATAGCTATAGAGATCACTATGTTGCAGATAGCTGTATATTTCCTTTTAAAAGCTATTCTTTCTTATTTTGTAATGAACAGTCTGACCCTATAGGGGTTTTTGTAGAGTACCTGATATATGATTATTTAAGAGCACTAATTCTGGCACAGCTACCTTTCTTTTCTAATTCATTTCTCTTATCAGTCATGTCCTCAGAAGAGGACATATCCCTTGATGCCAAGTGCATATGACTTTGCTCTTAACCTGAAGTGACTAAAAATAAAGTTGTCTGTTCCTATACATTTATATCAGTTGGTACTGATATCTCTCTCCTCCAGAGAAAAGCTAACATTTCAGCCAAAAAAAATGGCTAGTACACATACAATTTCATCTTGGAATACATAATTCACTTCATCATGACTATTGAAAGTAAGGTGTTTTAAATCTATCCTCTCCAGAAAACAAAAACAAGAAGAAAAAAAAACACAACTTTTTAATTGAATCAAAAATTATTCCCACCTGTAGAAAAACATAGCAATGTGTAAATTAAATTTTATATTATTATACAAGTTTTTATATTGTTATGGTGTTATTTTCTAAAGAAATGTTCTAAACATTTTATTTCTTTTCTCTCAGTCCATAATCTCTCAGTCTTTAAAAAAATAAGCCTCTTCTCTGTAAAATCCAGAATCATCACATAGATATTCAATGTTGTTTCACAATGCTTTCTTAGGGATTCCCTAATTGTTATCGTTCATGTTATTAAAATATTAAAATGGATTTTAAGTCTTCTGTACTTCATAGGAGAAAGTAACCTGAAATTATACACCAAAAAAGATTTGAGACCTGCATTCATCACAGTGCTCCAACAGCTCATTAGTATAGAAAATTATGTAAAGGAGACAATATGTAGTAGTGAATATGGGCTTTGATCTTCCTTTCATTCTCTTCTTGGAGTTATTAGATGAAGCTACATAATATAAAATATTTAATGTAAGAACTTTTTAATGTAATACATTTTTAAAAATAAATTAAATTTTAGAAAAAAATATTTAAATTTTGTTTTTATTTAAGAGCAGTGATGCATGCACAAGTATGTAATTAATTGGGTAATTCAGCAAATGTTTTGTCTGCATATATTTCAAGAATTTAGATGATATTATAAATTTTCAAAATACCATAATTTTGTTCTTGCATTATAAACTTTCTTAACAACTACAGCTGAAGTTCAAGCTCTCTTTAACTAGTCTCTATCAATACATATGGCATAGGAAAAGACAGTCACAGGCATAAGTAACATATATTTTAACTAAACAATATAGAAACATATAAGAGTATTTAATCCCTGATTTACATACAAAAGACAGAGTAAAATTTATAGAAATTTAAGCAAGTCAGTTAATAATTTTAGAAAAATAAGTAATATTTTTCAGTTTTCACTGCTATATAAATGCCATACAAGACCTGCATTTGCTAGAGGTATGAAAAAATGCAGAAACACAGACATTCGAGAAATAAATAAATAAATAAATAAATAAATATTTTAAATTAAATATTTTAAATATTTTAAATTAAATATTTTATTTGGTTGGGTATTTGTTCATCATTTTCAAATATTTGCTGTTCTTATTTTGCAAAGAAAATAATTTTGTATATAGGAGTGTAAACAAGTGCTGATGCATAACATATATGCAGATAAACTATGTATGTTTATAATGTATACTACACTTACATATATACCTTTAACATATTTAATTTAACGTTAAAATAAGTACTGTACTATATTTAATTTGAAATTTGTTTTTAGATTCCAGACAAGTATATTTAATGAAGTAACTTTTTTTTCGACTCTCTTCTTAACATAAACTGAATCTAACATGGATTTTAGGTGCAAGTTCTTCCATAGCAAAACTAATCACCTCCTTTAGTGCATCCTTCTGCTCAAAATACAGCTCAGAATAAAACTTCTACACCTACAAACAGATAACAATGGAGCCTGTGGTCAACTACAGAACCAAAAGGAAAAAAACACTGATGGGATCCTTCACAACTGAATTTAGTTGGCTGCAGCATGGACACTGACAGCTCATTTGTTCCTTGGTAATCAGTGAGAGAAACAGTTAATTTCATGGTGCAAAATCTTTGACCTCAGGAGGAAATCAAAGATTATGCCTCAGGTTCTGAGATGCCTCAGTTTCTCCACACTGATTATAAGGAGAGTATGAGTGACTAGAGGAGATGTATTATGTATGTCTAGTGAGAACATTCATGTTCTTGGTGTCTATTCATTTGTCTATGTATTAGAGTTATTACAGTAGACTATTTTTCTGTCATTGCTTAATTAAAGTATAAAAATGGTCACTGTATGTGTCATGTCATTTACACATCCACCAACATAAGTGGTGTATGTTAGCAGTTGTCTTTAACTCATCCTCATTCCTCAAGGAAACTGGAAGGCCATTTGTACCCATTGGACCATAGGATTAGTTTAGGATTGCTCTGCTGAAACTACTACATCATTGTGAATATTCCATAAAGACCAACACATTAATTGGAGACCTGAGATATGTACCCCACACACCATCACTGTATGCTACACTGACACATAGGGAGGAAAATTTGCATATATTAGTTATATTTCAACTGTAGTTTCCTTAATTTTGTCTCCCACATCCAAACTTCAACTTCCTGTACAAGATGGCTTTAGGGCATCTTCTATCACCAAAAAAGAATTAAGAAACTTTAGAATTTGCAAAAGACTTTTGGACAAGTATCATTCCAAATAGAGGCCAAGAATGACAATCAATGAACCCCACATTACCAAAAAATACAAAATGAGTAACATGCTTATATTTAAAATGTTATGAAACAAACAGATGAAAATATGAAAATTGTATCTTCATGGAATAAATACTGTAATATTTATAAATATGTACAAAAGTGTACATTTTCAAGGAATGAATTAAACAATGATTACTGTATGTAGGCTAAACAAGAATATGATTAGGATCTTTTCCTGATCATTTTAACAGTCCCAGCATGATCCTTTGGACTGTTAACTCTCCTTCATCTGTTACAAAAAATAACCTATTTCTTGCCCTACTCACAGATTTTACTGGTCTGTAAGTTCATAGAAATGGTTTCCTTGTATCAAATATTTGCTGCAGCTCTTCAGAGAGAGAGGTGCTTATATACCAAGACAGCATTTGTTTCTAATTTAAGAGTGCCTTAGCCTGACTAGGACACATGAAATCTTTATACCAAACAGTTCTACCCATAAGATTTTAATTACTTTTTACTCTGATATACATGCTAACTTTGTCAGTATTCATATGTATATGTCATATGAAACTTCATCTTACATAAAATAAAAGTGCATATGAGTATTTTGAATTATAACAGAATAAACATTGTCATCATTCATCCATGAAATGTTTATTCCTTTGTTATGTCTCCATGACTCATGCTGAATTGTATATTACTCTTCAATGAGTCCTATTGCAACCCCTCTGGCAACTTGTAGAAAGAAGCGATCTGAAGATAAAAAATATTTTTAAATAACTGCAGTTCTGATTTTCTTATAGCTTATACCAAAATGGATGTCATTTTCAAGCTATGCAGTGGGATGATCTGGCAAGAAACTGGACAGAATTACCTCTTGGTTAGCACTTTTAACAGAACTTTTAGTGTTTACGGGGATTTCTTAATTTGTGTAAGTATGTCAGTAAGTACATACCATTTTAAAAAACAGGATATTCTGTTTCCCCCCCGCCCCCCCCCCCTTTTTTTTTTCTCTACACAGCAAGTTGGAGTTAATTCACATGCATTTCAGTTTGGTTTGTATTGAAGAATACAAAAAAAATCTAATTAGTTTTCAAAATATGTTTTGAACAGAGATTCATGGGACCCCATCTAGACGTTTTTTGCAGAAGTTCTTAGAATGACCAGGAAACTTTACTTGTAGGTTAACAAAGATTTGTAATAAACATTTGATACGCTATTCAGTAAACTTGGCATTACAGAGAACACTTAATAGCTACAAGCATTTTATTCACTTTAAGTTTGGAAAACATATGCTGATGGTTTTTGGTTTAGTGTTCTGGGTTTTGCTTCAATTTCCCAATAATGGTTTGTAGTCCTTCTCAATGTTGCTGGAGGAAAGATTTATATCACAAAACAGTTCTGAGTGCAAACTATTCTCATATCTACAAGACAATTGCATATGTACAGCAGAGGTATCTGTTTTGCTTCAAGATGAACATCTATTGTATTTCACTTTGTTGTTTTTTTTGTTGTTGTTGTTTGTTTGTTTTGTTTTGTTTTCCTCAGCAGCACTTTTTAAAAGGTTTTCTGTTCTTACTCTTTTGATTTTGGGGGCAAGAGTATGAACTAAGATCAGAGGAATGATTTTTTTAGACCACTCAGGTATGGAAACAAAAAATTCCTTGTTGGGGCAATGTTGTTCTAGTGAAAAAATAAAAATAATAATTAAAAAAAAAAAAAAAAAAAAAGGTCACAAAACAATACTCTACAAAGTCCACTTTCCCAAAATGGTGGGGAAGAGCAACACACAGCACAGCATGCTAGAGGAGACAGGGTGTAACACGTAGTTCAGCGATTTCAAAATTTAGTTTAACTTAACCTGTTTGGATTCTTCCTCATAATTTTGTCCTTGTTTAATTTAGCAAGAACAGCTGTTCAGTGCCAGTGTATGTTACCGTGGTTGCATTTTATGTGACTTTTTAACTTTTTCTTTTTAGGAAATTGTCCTAAATACCATGTAGTAGTCACATGTTACTCATTTTATGTAGCAAATGTCTAATAAGTGTCCAGTGACTTCTCCAGATCATTTAAACATATCTGTGCTCTAATGTGCAGACGAAAAGTACAAAAGAAAAGTGGGATTAATTACAGTACATTATTGGTGCATGAAGCTACATGTTCAGGAAAATTTGCCAGCCAAAATAATTAAATACTTCTACTGTCATGCATTTCTAATTGAATATAGTTTTCAAAATCTTGACTTGTCTACAGTTCTTGACAAGTTGCTGCTATACTTGTACATATAATGTAGAAAATATATGACTTTAAAACTTGCTCAGCATTATGGTAAATATTTCATTCTATTGTTTGATTCTTTGAGGTCAAGTTATCAAGAATTTGGGTTGTTTTTATTCCTAAATTCCCTGAGTACCTCAAAAAATCTTGCAGATAAAGAGCACTCATTATTCTTCCTCTTAAAATAGATAAATAAATAAATAAATCCATCTGAGTGTTAAAGCAAGTAGATGCAGTTTGTAACCTGATCCTTTCATTGCCAACTTCCAAAAAATCTTCATTTTGTTTAGCCTGCTAAGATGAATACCCAGCTTCCAAGGATAGATTTCTCTATTACTCTGACAGTCCGTCAGCAAATGTCCATTCTATTATACTCTTTCTTTCTTCGTCTCCTCAGACATGTGATACAAATGGTCTATACTGTCTCAAGCTGTGTTTATGACATTAGCTGTGGCAGGAAAGAGAATGTTAGTTGCTATAATTATTTTTTTCAGGGGCAGAGGGAGGCATGTTCTTTTACAGCTGCTAAAATCTTAGAGTAGACCCATTAGCAATCATGGTTTGAAACATATTTTCAACAACACAGGTTATTTCATTTAGGGAAATCTTAAAAAACAGCAGAAAAAAGCATGATGTTTTGCTGTAATGTGTAAACAGATCTTTCGTGTTAGAGGATAGCTCTCACATCAGTTCCATAAATAATTGGAACTAATGTCTTATGCAGGTATAAAATGAAAAATTTAAGAATATGTCTAGAGTGCTATCCCAGGTAGGTTGTTTGAGTAAAGCACTATTTCCCTCAAAGGTTGATGGCTAGCCTACTGCTGAACTAGTATTGTTCAACAATTTATATAGTATATGCTCTAGGGGAGCAAACATAAACCCTGTGAAGTACATTGGATACAGAAGTCTTGCTAAACTGTACACTTCTTGTTTAACCTGAAGGAGCCACTGTTGGTGATAGAAACCTTCAGTCACTTGGAATCTCATCTGCCTAAACCTGTGCTGAGGAGAGAAACATGATGAAAGGTAATGGTATCAAACTTGGATCTCAGCAGTCAAGTTACAATGTTTATTTGAAAAGTGAGAAAACTGGCTTGTAGGCCCTATTCAATGTAAAAGTGAATCAAGCTACACCTTCCACCCAGCTGAGAACTGTTCCAGTCCTTGACCCTGAGGCATCTTCAGTATGGACATTCCAGAGCAGTCATCATCCTGAACTTGATGCACTGCACAGCTGGGATTGGAAGTCTGTGATCCCAGACTGAGTGACAACAATAGTAAATTCCTCAGTACTGAATTCCAGTCCTAATTCCCAGATCTTTCAGTCTGTGTGACACCTTCCACCCATCCACACTCTTCCACCTCCTCCCTCCAAAGGGGAACAGGGAAATGGGGGTTGTGGTCAGTCTATAGCACTTCATCTCTGCCACTCCTCAGTCACTCTCTTCCCCTGCTTCAACATGGGGAGGAGGTGGAAGAGAGTGGGTGGGGGGAAGGTGTTTTTGATTTCTTTCCTTTTTTTCTCACTTCTTTAACTTGTTAGTAATAGCCAATAAATTTTACTAATCTCCCTACTCTGAGTCTGTTTTGCCCATCACAGTAATTGTTGAGTGATCTCCCTGTCCCTACCTTAACTCTTGAGTCCTTTCCATTTTATTTTCTTCCTCTTTCTCTTTGGGGAGGTGGAGTGAGAGGGAGGCTGTGGTGGAGCTCAGCTGCCCACCTGAGTAAAATCACCACAAACCTGTACAATAAAAAGAAATAATAAGATAATTTGATTCAAAGTTGTTCACTCACTACTTTTATTTCCCCTGTAGTAACAGGGGAAATAAAATCCTAGAACATACTGAAAATGTCCTGAGAAGCAGAATGACAACCAAGCCCACACTGAGCTCAGCTGTGGCATGGGTGTACTGCCAACAGTGCCTCAGCTACCTACTTTCAGTACAAGGAAAGCTACACTTAAAGCTACACTCTGCCATTTTATTCAAGGTCAGATTGAAATAGCTCACTTGATGTTCCAGTCAAGTAAAATCAGTCTTGCAGCACTGCTGCTTCTTCACATCTTAAGGAGTGAAAAAAAGATTGTATACTTGTTTGTCTTGTCAGTGTAGTGGCTGAGTGAAATTGAGTACCTCTCAACAGCAGGATTCAGTTATTGGTTAATACTCATTCTCACAAACCCACTTTGATGCAAGAAAGCTTAAAATGTCTTTCAGAATCTGTGTTTACAGTAGAAATTATAGAACTTTTGTTTCAGAGGTGACTTCTCACAGATTTGGTGGTTCAATCTCTTCTCTCTACAGTTTTGATTCAGTAAGTACACAATGTCAATTAGAAGTTTCCTATGTTTAAGCATTACTAACATAATCTAATGCCAAAAGTGTGTGAATCTTTAAATAATGTGTTGAATTGAGCATGTATTTGCATCATATACTGTAAATTTTGCTATGAAATATGTTTTATATATATTTTCTATATACTTATACATAATTGTGCTATAAAATATATTTATAGCAAAAAGAAAAGTAACTCTCTTCTTTGCAGGAAATCTGAAATTCAAAGTTGCCTATCCTTTCATCATTTGGGGTCATAAGATGAACATAAAATGTTAGTTCTCTTCTGAGTATTTTCAACTGGGTATGTCTGTTATAACTGTCTCTACTCATATTTTTTCTTTCATCTCCCCTGCAACACAATCATTTTCAGATGGTATATCCACAAGAAAATATCATTCTTTAGCAGATATTTTAAAGTGTTCTCCTAAGGTCATATTAATAATTCTTCATTTGCAGTGTGGATATTCACATGATGTTCCACATTCTTCTAAGAGACCACAGTTTAAGCTCTCCCATTTGCTCCTTCATGCTCTTTGGAAGCATTTATCTTTTACAATCACACAGAAAGGTTGAACATATGTGATCTCCTGAGATTTTAGTAATGTGTATGTATGAGAATGAATAAAAAAATTCATAGTCTGCAGAACTCATTTGTAAGATACAGAGCTACCATTTTAAAGTGATATCTTACTGTTCAGTCTTTGAATAAGTGATTATTTGTATTTAAAGGATATATGAAATTGTTGTTATATTCTTGGTAATCTTCATAGCTGAATGCCATTCTTCTAAGGTCTTCTGATGTTGTCTTCATGCAGTGACACAGTTTAAGGAGGTCAACCAAACAGCTAGATACAATTGCTCAGCATAAAAAAAATAATAATAATAAAAAAAATAATAAAAAGAAATAAAAATGGTTTGTATCCTGGACAAAGGAGAGCTTCCATACTGTACACAGGAGATAGCCTGCTTCTGTTGCCGGTCATCAGATGCCATATGAGAAAATTTTATGAAGTATGTTAGATAGTAAAATAGAAGTCATGAGAAACATATGCTTTTTGTAATCAAAAGCCATATCTCCTGAGATAATTTAAACCTCCTCTGTTAAGAAGTGATTCTCAGTTAGTGAAAATGAAATCCAATTGTATTATAAGATTTATTCTTAATACTTAGCTAATATAAACTATTTCTGTCAGGTCTCCTTGTAGAGCCTGAGCAGCTCAGACATAGCCACAAGACAAAATCCCTTTTGGAGACTAATTTATAATCTGGTCTGGTGTGTGCATATGCATCTGTCAAAGAATATTTGTCACCTGATTACCAGTTTTCAGCTACAAATTAAGAATCAGGTTTTCAGTTCTGACTGGAAAGTTAAAGATATATTTATGTCAACATAATTTTGCTGGGAAATTTGTGAATTATGAAGTCAAAAATCAAGGAGTTAATTGAAAACAGTATTTAAATGGAAGGTGATTAAAAATCAAGTGATTACTACATTATAACTTTGGCAGCAGTAACAGATCCCCAGCTAAACTGTCACATAGCAATTTATGAAGCTGAAATGTCTCAAGGTTTCTCAACAGGGTGGGCAAAATATACTTTCACGACTTCAAAAAAGGACACAGGTATGACTACGGTGAGGCTGCTTATGAGGAGTGGTAAAAGAAAAAGTGTCAGGGCAGGAATAGGTGCAGACACAGATATCATGTTCTTGGAAACACTGAACTTCTCAGCTCCAGCATGTTTCCTCACAAATATCTCATCCCACCTCTTCCTTTTGTAGCTGTGCAAACCAGTAGAGAAAAAGTAAAGATTGTTTTGTGCCTATTGCAGTAAATCGTGGTCATATGAAAAGAAAAAAAAAAAAAAAAAAAAAAAAAAAAAGGAGAAAAAAAAAAAGTAAAGAAAAGAAAAAAAAAAAAAGTCAAATCCCAAAGATTATATGAGAAAATAATTTAGGAAATCTATATTCTAAAGTATTCCCAGGGAAACAGAATATCTTGTGGTCCTGTCCTACTCCCGGTAGAACTCGAATGGCATCACTGGCTTCATGGGAAACAGAGCCACAGACTCTTTATGATAAGAGTAAGTATGTTGTATTGGAATTTCACGATTCATTTTCAAATTCACCCTCAAAAATTAGTTTTGCTATATAGACTTTAAGGTTATATAAACACAGAAAAATTAAGAAGAGATTATTGGAAAGTTTTGAATATGAAGAATAAGATAATTTTATTACCATGTGTTTATACTCTTATGCTAAGGAGAAAACAAATGTATCAATATTGCAATTATTGACACACAGGAAGTCACAGTTACATCTCCTTCATAAAGCCACATCTCCTTCTCTTAGCAACGTAATTCCTTGATATCTGAAAAAAGAATGCCTTCAGAGAATTTTCTAGCAATACTGGAAGGAGTCAAGTCATTTTTTCACAGGGGCTGTCTGGACTAGGAACACACAAGCAAAATATTGTGGAATCTTGTGTCTTGTGTTCACAGTGGACTTAAATTGTAATCTAAAATTTAATTCTTAGTGTTCAAATGAGTTAGAATTAGGAAAAAAAAAAATATGTTCTTTCATCTGCTGACTGTAGGTCATTCTTGAGAATGTCTTTGTCTTTCCTGTTAAAACATTCATAATTAAGCCTCATTTTTCTTCTCTAAGTAGAAATAGCAAAAGTAATAATGAATAATAATCTGATCAGTGTCTGACAGCAAGCTTGGACTGCATGAGCTTTTCATACAAAGATTAAGAATTTTGACTCTTTGATCTAGAGTCTTGCCTGTGGCAATTGGCCAGGTGCCAAAAGTACCTTGACAACACTCTGTGTCCACTCAGTACTTATATGCTCTAGCTTCTGTGAAAATGTGCCATAATTAAATGTCTCTTTCAACAATTGTAAGAGATTTTCTTATCCTATGGAGTAGAATTAAATATATCTAGTTTCTGGCCCATTTATATAATCACTACAGGCTGAAATTTGAAGCTTCAAGGTCTTACCTTTTTTCTTGCTTGTTCATAATACTATATTCACTATAAAACAATACAGAATATAGCAGATATGAGTCAAAATGAATACAACATCAACAAGTAAAAGGAATACACATATATATATATATAAAAGGTAAAATCTCAGTCCTAGTACAGACAAATGCAAGATTTATAGGTACTAGAGTTCATATTAAAAACAGTATGAATGAAAATGCATTCTGTCAATCTGTACCCTTGTAAGATATCTTTTTATTTTATTGCAGATGCTTGAGATATTTTTCCTAAGAATGAAAAGCTAAAGAAAATGAATGATTTGATGTATTCATATTATAATCTTAGCAAGCGGTTTCTATTTTATTCTGTAACTTTTGCTCCATGAAGTGACCATATGAAGAAGGATGTTTTATACATAACAATTTTCACCTTTATGAAAGAACACAGTTTGCCATCCTTTCTCTCTATCTTTTTCTCGAACACAATTTTCTACAAGCTTACAAGAACTTAAAGTTGTTTGGAAAGTAACAAGAAATATTTGTAGAGCTGATAGGGTGGATTATTAGTTTTAATTTCTCAGGCACATATGTGATTTGCACTGAGAGGGATACTGATCATCAGATCCTGGGAAGTAAGGCAGGTTTGTGTCCTTGTTTCAAAGCATAAAACCAAGACTTAAACTTGGCACTCTTATTTCTTAGTTAAGTACCTTTACTACAAAGCTATGAGCTATAGGTTATAAGTATTTCACAGTATTTCTCAGTCAGGTCTACAGAGAACCTTATTACTTGAATGGCTCTGTCTTCCCTTGTGATCCATCAAGGCAAAAGGGAAGTACCGTTAGCTACAGTAAACAGAACAGCATACTTGTCACTTGGACAAGTTGTTCTTCTATTTTTGGTCATTAAATGTGGAAGTTACACACAATATTAATATAATTAAATTATTTAATAAGTCTTTTCTAGAATATTTTTCTGCTATGCTGTCCTGGTTTCAACTAGGATAGAGTTAATTTTCCTCCTAGTAGCTGGTAGGGTGCTATGTTTTGGATTTAGGATGAGAATAATGTTGATAACACATTGATATTTTAATTGTTGCAGAGCAGTGCTTACACGAAGCCAAGGACTTTTCAGCTTCTTGTTCTGTCCTGCCAGCAGGCAGGCTTAGGGTGCAGAGGGAGCTGGGAGGGGACAGACCAGGACAGATGACCCAAACCAGGTATTCCATACCATCTGACGTCATGCTAAACAATATATAGGGGTGGCTGGCCGGGGTGGGGGGGGCGGCTGCTCGAGGATAGGCTGGGCATCAGTTGGTGGGTGGTGAGCAATGGCATTGTGCATCACTTGTTTTGTATACATTATTATTAGTAGTACTATTATCATTATTACTTTCCTTTACTTTTCTGTCCTAATAAACTGTCTTTATCTCAACCCACAGGCTTCATTTTCCTGATTCTCTTCCCCATCCCAGAGAGGAATGAAGGAGGGTGAGTGAACGGCTGTGTGGTGCTTAGCCGCCAGATAGGTTAAACCACAACATACACTTAACAGAGTTCTAACCATAAATGCTAACTGCGTAATCCAGCTCTTCAGAATTAGGAAGGTCAAAATCCTTCCTTCAGGAAGTCCAACTCATAATATTTGCTGTGCTAATTGCATTTATCTATGACTTATTATACACATCATAGTGATATGGTGTGAAACAGAATATACAGAAAACCCTACAAGGAATAGATAAGTAAGTTTCCTTAGATATTTGATGATACTTAATTCTGTAGGGAACATTCAACAGTGTCAGAGAAAAAGTCTCAGGTCCTATAAAATCTTAGGTCTTTCACCATACTTTCCTATGAATTTTACTGGTCTTTTCCCTGTAATTGATATTGGCAAGAAAAAAAATAATAATATAGAATGAGATGAGAGTGAAGTGTAAAATAAATACAGTTCAGAACCTGCCATCTCTGCTATCTTACTTAAACCTTGAAATAATTTCTTTAACTGAGTTATTAAAGGCCTTCTGAAAATATTAACCTCAGTTCTTATCAATGGAGTATCTTAATAAGGAAATGAAATAACTTCTATAAAATCAAACATGAAAGAACTCTATAAAAAGCTGGACTTCTGATAATATAAAGTTCATTGTAGGTGGTTAATTACAGACAGTAGACTTTCTTTCTATATTGTGTTCTTTTTTATTAGGAGGTTGCTGACTGAAATGGCAGAAAAAAAAAGAGAGAGAGAGAAAAAAAAAAAAAAAAAATTTCATGCTCCCTGGAATTCAGCAGCAATGATTAAAAAGACAAACATTTAACCCACAGATTCCCTGCATTTTAGAGAAAGAAATAAATTCTATTGGTTTGTTTGTTTTCCCTCTAAAACTTCTGTTAGGGCTTAATTCTGAGTCTCTAAAACTATTTAACATTTTTCTACATTTTGTATGAAGTTAAAGAAAAGACCTCTTTATACATATTCCCCCTGGGTATACATACTCTGTAGAGTTCAAGTACATAGGTAAGAATAGGTGAGACACTTAAAATTAGTGAAATTAGATGACTGTAACATTTCAGGGTGGAAGTCTTCCTGCCGTAGGCATACCATTCTTAGTTGTAGCCGTGTAGAGACTCAACTCTATACTGACACTTCAACCAAGAGATTTGCAAAGGAGGTTAATAATCTTAAGTGTAGGGGCTACCTTGTGATAATTAAAAGCTGTGATGAACTATGATGAGCAGTTCTGCTGAATTGATATGCAACATTTCTTGAAACGTGGTTGCACATTCAGAAGATATTTAATATTTCAGGAAATCAAAGAATTTAAAAAATATTAACTCTAAACAAAGTATTATTTCTGGTGCCTGCACTATTCTGGAGGACTTCACCATTCTGGAATCTGTGTTCAGTCTCCTGATCAAAACCCCACAAATATAGCTACCAGCAGTCTCTACCATCCTAAATCTGAGGTAGATATTCACTGTAATTTTCATGGTAATGACAGAAGTTCATTTTGGAACTGGGTCTTGTATTTCTGCCAAAGTGCAGCATGATTGACCTGCAATGCCCTTGCTATTCCAGTCATAAGCCTTCCCTGAACAAACTCTGACAGTCATGCAAACTATGGCAATGTGGATCTGTAGACAGTTAGCAGGAAAATAACAACAATAAATTCATTTCCACTTTTGACTTGAGGCAATTCTCCATATAAAATAGTTTAGAGAAGTAACCCACTGCTCCCTGACCTAAAACACCATTGTCTAATAACTGGTGTTCAGTTGGCTGTAATTCTGAAGCAATTACCACAGAAATATAACTTGACGATAAAATCAAATTTGAGACATCTTCGCAACATAAATGAATAGATTCAAATACACTTTGATTAACCATTTACCCCTTCTGTGTAGCAGAAAATTCAAGCAAGTCTATCACAGTAATGAAGAATAAATAATTTTATTTCTGACTGTTACTACTTTGGTTCATGTGTTCTCAACATCAGCTTAAGGAATTCAAGGAGAAGCTGTCTAAACCCAGGGTATGCTGCAACATGCCATGTGATGTGCAGGGACAACACTGTTGCCCATAGCAACATGGAAGCCTGTAATGGCTCCTGTAGGCCAGCCAGCAGCAGCCAGGGCTCAGCTTTCAGCAAGAGGAATGGAGAGGTGGATTTGGACAGCTGGAGTTCTCCAGTGCATTGCAGTGATAATGTGATTGATGATTCTGGTGGAAAAGGGGACAGGTGCCTAAAAATCCCAGTGGGCAGAAGTACCAATTAATTTTCTAAGATATATCTCCTATAAAGATTTATTAAAAATAATAATAATAATAACACATAACAAAAAAAATATATATCACTTCATTGTTTTTTTTTTATTTATGTCTACTATATTATAATGTAAGGGGAAAAATGGCTAAGATAGTAAGATAATATCTAAGATATTAGCAGAGGAATTATCTTATATTCAGTAATGAAAATAAACAATGAAGTAGAATATACAAGGCTTTAATGGGACAAGGTAAGACTTATTCATTTTCCAGAGTTCTTTAACCCCAGGAATTACAGAATAACAGAACTGTAGGGTGTTAAGGGTGGACAGAGAACTACTAGAATGAGACAAAGCTACAATATATAGCTGTACAGATATTTCACCAATTACTGATCTGAACAGTATAGCCTATCAAATTGGTTTGACACAAGATTATGAAAATAATAAGTTGATTTACAGAATCACAAAACTGTAGGGGTTGGAAGGGACCTTCCAAGAGATCATCAGGTCCAACCCCCCTGCCAAAGCAGGTTCCCTAAAGCAGGTTGCACAGGTAGGCATCTAGACGGGTCTTAAATATCTCTAGAGAATGAGACTCCACAACTTCCCTGGGCAGCCTGTTCCAGTGCTCTGTCACCTTGACTGTGAAGAAGTTCTTTCTCATATTGGTGTGGAACTTCCTATGCTCCATTTTGTGGCCGTTGCCCCTTGTCCTGTCCCCACAGATCACTGAAAAGAGGTTGGCCATATCCCTTTGTCTCCCACACCGGTATTTATAAACATTGATAAGATCCCCTCTCAGTCTTCTTTTCTCAAGGCTGAACAAACTCAGGTCTCTTAGCCTTTCCTCATAGGGAAGATGATCCAGGACTTGTATCATCTCTGTGGCCCTCTGCTGGACTCTTTCCAGGAGATCCCTGTCTTTTTTGCAGCGGGGAGTCCAAAATTGGATACAGTACACCAGGTGAGGCCTGACCAGGGCAGAGTAGAGGGGGAGGATCACCTCCCTTGACCCGTTGGCCACACTCCTTTTAATGCACGCCAGGATCCCAGTGGCCTTCTCGGCCACCAGGGCACACTGCTGGCTCATGGTCAACCTGTCATCCACCAGGATCCCCAGGTCCTTCTCTGTAGAGCTCCTCTCCAGCAGGTCATCCTCTACCCTGTACATGCAGTTGTTCCTTCCCAGGTGTAGGACTCTACACTTGTTTTTGTTAAACCTCATTTGATTTCTTCCTGACAAGCTCTCCAGCCTGTCCAGGTCTTGCTGAATGGCAGCACAGCCTTCTGGCGTGTTGGCCACTTCTCCCAGCTTTGTATCATTGGCATACTAGATGAGGCTGGACACTGTTCCCTCATCAAGGTTGTTGATGAAGATATTGAACAAGACCAGACCCAGCATCGACC
>NC_048893.1:49967358-50040283 GCF_011077185.1 Oxyura jamaicensis | reverse complement strand
TAAAAAAAATTTTTTTTTTTTTTTTTTTTTTTTTTGGGGGGGGGACATATCCTCAGTAAGCTTTTTCTTTTTAAAAACTGGAGAGCTATTCAATCTTCTTGTTGGATTTTCTATTCTTTCCAGTTTAATTGCCTTTACCTATTGTACGACAAGATTCATAGCAGAAAAATGTGAGTTGCAATTAGGAGTATTCATAAAGCTGTTATTTGCAGTTACTATAATTTAGAGGTATTGTCATTTAATAGTTCAAAGATGGGGCTCTGTTACTGTGTCATGTGTCACTGTTTACAGCCCACATTTACATATGTAACTAACTTGCTATAGAAATCAGAACAATATATATATATATATATATATAAATTATTAGTTTGGTGGTGGTAGTGGTCTGTACCTATGATATACTTGGCTATATAAGTGTGTGTTATGTATTTGCTACTACCCTTCTGATTCTGTATATTCTTAAAATCATTTAGATAATATTTGCTTTCCATGCTATGAATATATGGGAACTATAACATTCTTCTTAATCTCTTCTACTAGACTGAAGATTCATTTTAGAATTACAACACTTCTCAGAGAAGACAAACTGTCAGACTTGTACTGTAGTTTAGAGTGAGTCATAAGTACTGTGTGATGTGTAAACCCAAGCTTCTCACAGTCACTGTCATTAAAAGAGACTTCAGAATTAGTGAATGTGAAGTGTAAAGACACTTGAGTGCAGTACACAGGTTGTTAGTCACTTTAATAAACAAAAAGAATGAGAACAATCACAACAAAAATGATCAACTTGTTTAATTTGGTAAAATAACTAGTGATGCTGACTAGCACAATATTCTCCCACCTCTGTTACAGAGACACAGAAACCCAACACAGAAAGTATTCTTTCTCTGGTGTCTTCCTGGTCAGTTTCTGCTAGTCAGTTCAAGCATCCGTTTTATCATTCAGATAGTGAATTACCTCAGTTGTAGATTTGTTATCATTCAGTAATGAAGGACCTTTTGGCACATGCAGTAAGAGAAGTGTCTGTGGGCAATTCATAGAATTATATTTGCTGTGATGTCATCTTGATTATATATTGCAGGCCTTCTTGACCTTCACTAGGTGCTTGTTTCTAATCAAAGTGATCAGTGCATCCATTTTTTCCCCACTGAGTCAGTTCCCACCCTTGCACCCTTAAAATCTAATTAATTTTAGCTTTGTATACACACACAGAGTGTTTAACAGGCTCACACTTGTTTTCACCTTGAGTGCACTTATTTTTGAACACCTTGTTTTTCTGTTATAATCCTTGTAAGTGCCTGGGAGATCTTGCTCAGAAGGAAAATCTGAGTGACCAAAGGCACTATCTTTTCCTAGTCCATTTAATGGGACATAGAAAGAAAAAAAAAAAAATGTGTCCAAAAGCGGAGGAGGTAGGTTCCTGTAGATAACATGGAGGGAGCAGGCCTTAAAAAAAATATACTGTGAGCATTACGAAATCCTGTAGAGTCATCTGTTGAAGTGAGTCCAGAGGAGGGCCACAAAGAGAGCTGTAGTACCTGTCCAGTGAAGACAGGCTGAGAGAGCTGGGTATTTTGAGCCTAGAAAAGAGAGGTCTCTGGGAAGATTTTGCAGTGTCCTTCCTGTACCTAAAGGGAGCCTCCAAGAAAGCTGGAGAGGAACTCTTCATCGGGGATGTAGTGATATGATATGACAAGGGCTTTAAACTAAAAGAGGGCAGATTTAGAATAGATATTAAGAAGAAATTCTTCACTCAGAGGGTGGTGAGGCACTGGAACAGGTTGCCCAGAGAAGCTGTGGATGCCCAGTCCCTGGAAGTGTTCAACACCAGGCTGGATGGGGCTTTGAGCAACCTGGTCTAGTGAAAGGTGTCCCTGCCCATGGCAGGGGAATTTGAATTAGATGACCTTTAAAGTCCCTTCCAAGGCAAACCTTTCTATGATTCTGTAAGTTTACTCTGGAGAATTGTGAAAAGAAATGAGTGGGAAGACAGACATGATCTCCCATTGCACAGACATAACAGCTATTATTTATTTATTTAAACAAAAATAAATTTACATTAATATATTACAGCACAGCAAGCCCCATTTCCACTGACTTCTGCTCTGTACCATTTATATCTGTGGAGGACTATGTGAACGCCCTGAATAAACTTCATTGTTCTGTGTTTTACTAAACAGGGAAGAGGAGGCTGTTTTCCCTGGATCTTTGCAGATAGTGATCATTATAGTCTTATACAGCATGTGGAATCTGGCAAGGTCCTACTACCTGAGGTGCCTGTTGGTCTTTATTATGACATGCAAAACTATTTGTGTTGGTCATGCTGGCACTGAGGATGAACTTATGAAAGAGGCCTAGGGGAATTCAGTGATCAACTCCCCAAGTGAAGAGAAGAAATAAACAGAATAGTTTCTGCTGCTTTAAAGTAGTGATAACTTGTAGGAGAGAGAACTTTAATCCTGAGCATAAGAAAATAGAAACTTACTAATGTTACATTACTCTACACCCACCCACTCCTCCCCCTCCAATCTATTTGAAAAGACTTGCCCTCGTCTGGAACAAAGTTGTTATACCATTCCTGAATACTGGGAAGCAACACAATTAGAACCACAAATCTGACATAATTTCATTCCTTGACTTTTATCAGGAAAGCAATCATGCCCTCCTTAAATAACTTGTGCAAGCCTGAGCTCTTGCAAGACAAGTAATCATTTGCATATTTACTAATTCTGACATTTTTCTAAATTTTTCCAACCTTCTCTTGGTTAGCTCTAATAGTGTTAGTAAAATATGTAACTACTACACAAATATCTGAAAAAAAGACCACTCTTGAAAAGCTAAAATAATATTTTTATATTCAAATTCATAAATCCTACTCTGTTTCTACCTTCTCTAGAACAGGAAGTTTCAAAAAGGAAATAAATGGACATGATGGCTGTATCATAATGGAAATTTCACTGAAGTAAACCTAAGTATGGGTGAAGCTTACAGGTTAACATTTGTTTTCCAGACACTTGAGACTTGTAACATGCCTTATGAGAAGAACAGCACAACTAAGGTTTAGATGCTGATTCCTTCCTCAGGAACTGCCTCATTATCTGTTGTATGTTTGTCACTAATCAAGTCTCTGAATGCAATTGAAATGTAAAGAGGAAAAGACATAAGTATGTCTGTCAGGCATCAGACCTTGAACAGCAAGCAATATTTGGCTTGAGATAAGATATTAAGATATCTATCACATAAGATATTAACTGCAGCTATACAGCAGTCATAGAATCATAGAATATCCCAAATTGGAAGGGACCCATAAAGATCATCAAGTCCAACTCCTGGCACTGCACAGGTCTACTCAGAAGTTTGGACCATGTGACTAAGTGCACACACAGTCCAATCTCTTCTTCAATTCAGGCAGGCTTGGTGCAATGACTACTTCACTGTTACAATGCACAATCACCCTCTTGGTGAAAACCTCCTGATATCCAGCCTAGACTTCCCCTGCCTCAGCTTAACACCATTCCCGCGGGTTCTATCACTAGTGTTTATGGAGAATAGGTCACTTGCCTCTCCACTTCCCCTCGTGAGGAAGTTGTAGACCGCGATGAGGTCCCCCCTCAGCCTCCTCTTCTCCAGGCTGAACAGGCCCAGTGACCTCAGCCACTCCTCATATGTCTTCCCCTCAAGGCCCTTCCCCATATTTGCCACCCTCCCCTGGACACTCTCCAACAGTTTAATGTCCTTTTTGTACTGTGGTGCCCAGAACTGCACACAGTACTTGAGGTGAGGCCGCACCAGCGCAGAGTAGAGCAGTCCAAGCTTTTTACAGCTCATTGGAGATGATAGGCAAATATTGAGACTGTTTTCCTCCATAAAGATTCTTAAAACTAACAAAAAAGTGTTTTAAACCTTGGTATATGTTGACTAGGGAAAACAAACAATCAAAAAATCAACAAAAACAACAAAACACAAAACCAACCATCCAACAACAAAACAGAATAAAACCCCTGAAATTTAATATTTAGGAGTCATTCTGTGGTTGTGAAGTCCAATATGGACTTATTGACACTGATGATTTTATTACTTTATGACTTTGTCCTGTTTTTTTTTCCTCAGCGGCTTGTTTCAGACTTTTTTTTTTTTTTTTTTTTTTTTTTTTCCTTTTAATTTGAGGCCTCATGACTATACGTTTGTTTAGCCTTATTGTCTCTGTGCTGGCAATGGGAGTAAGAAAGATACTGCGCGTTATGGAAAACAAGCACATTAATATAAGAGGAAGAACTGAAATAAATTGAGATGGTCCAAGAACTTTGCTTCATTTAATCTTCTGCTGAACAAGCAGATGACAGTCAGATAGCACAACAGGACCCCAAAACTGATCTTTGTTTAACTGTAATATTGGCAGCCATAATAACAGTAACAGCAATCATACTGGCAATATTTGGCATCAAATTATGTACCAGCATACATGATTTACAAATCATACATGGAATTCAACTGTGTTATGTACCTTAACATTGATAAATTAATAACATATTGATAACAAATTGATAACATTGGTGTCAGAGCTGATGCAATTTTATTTTTGATAATATTTTGTGCTGGAGATGAAGGGTGGTCAGGCACTGGAATGGTTTGCCCAGAGAAGCTGTGGATGCCCCATCCATAGAAGTGTCCAAGGCCAAGTTGGATGGGGCTTTGAGAAACTTGGTCTACTGGGAGGTGTTCCAGGGGATTGGAATTAGATGATCTTTAAGATCTCTTCCAAAACAAACCGTTCTCTGATTACATTTATGTATTTTAAGTCTAGAGAGGAGCACTGTGAGAATCTATCTTGATCTCATACATAGCATAGGCTACAGAGGTTTTTAATCAATTCTTTTTTTTCATCAGAGTGCATCTTCTGAAGGACACAACATTTGAAGTAAAACATAAAACTAGAAAATCTATTGAAGAACAAAAAATTGCTTCAAAGATAAATTATTCTCAGTGTCAAAAATTAATTCCTTATTTAATCTTTGAATCTTTAATCTGTCTTCAGTTTTCTGTTGCTAGACACTATATCATTGTTTGCTACAAAGAAGTCACAATTTCTAGAAAAGTCTAAATAGCAGAGAAAAAATATAGATTTGTGAGTTCTTTCAGACTTATCAATGACATAATGATATCATTATTTTTTTTTTCAGTATCTGTTTTATTCCAAAACATGAGCTACATATATTTATTATCTGAAAGGAGATTTTATTACTATTATTATTTTCAATGGGCTTCAGAAACAAAAAAACTTTAAACTGTTTTTTTAGCTGTGATGTAAAAAGTTTTTAGCTAGTCCTTAGTGTAAGATAATGCAAAACAATAAAATTGTCATGAATTGACTAGAAAATACTCTACTCTGAAAGCATCTTACCTTAAGGCTTTATCTTGAGTAGGAAGTACTGTATCAAAATTGTTCAGAAAATCCTGAGTTCTAACAATGCTG
This sequence comes from Oxyura jamaicensis, assembly GCF_011077185.1. Classification (NCBI taxonomy): domain Eukaryota; kingdom Metazoa; phylum Chordata; class Aves; order Anseriformes; family Anatidae; genus Oxyura; species Oxyura jamaicensis. The sequence continues at coordinate 50,034,810 of NC_048893.1, read as the reverse complement.
AAGATGAGGAAAATTTGAACTGATGCATGATGTAGTGGTTCTAACAATGTTTACCTATTCTATAACTATTTTTGTTTTTAATAAATTTTCCAAGTTAATGGTGACTTAAGCTCTAATTTATCTGGCTGAACAGATCTAGTTTTACTAATGCAGTTATATTTTTAGGCACTGATAATCTGATGTAATTTCAATACTGCTTACTAAATCTAATTTAGTACTTATGTAGCTTCATAAAAACATTTAGTTTATTTAATGTATTAGACATTTTATAATAGTTTTAAAGAACAAAAAAAGAAACAAGAAAAGGTTCAGGTTTAAGAACAGAATTTACATTATTTTAATAGTAATTATCTTAATGAATCACTACTTCCATTGGTAATAAGAACTGGAAACTCAGAAAGCCTATGTAAAACACTAAAAAGTAATTCTGACTATTAAGATCTTGGGAATTGAAATATTAACTCAAATTCTTCTCAGACATCTTGAATGCTTGTTCAGATCCCAGAACACTGAAGCTAATTAGCATTTTGACTGAAATTTTAATGGATATTGGAGAAACATCTTTGGCTGTCACTTCAGTGCTGATATTTTTGAGGTGAGTTATATATAATATAAAAAATTAAACATTACTGTTGAACAAGAGAACTCAGAAAGGAACAGAAGGAGAAGAGTGAGCACACTCTTCACCAAAGTACTTGTATTGACAGAGTTCATATGAGCTCACAATACCCAAAAAGTAGACAATGCTACATAACATTGAAGGCAGTAAAAGCAGAAGTATAATATCCAAACTGCACAGGCAAAGAGACTCTGCTGTTCTAATATAGAGAAAACATCAGTTCCTAACTCAAAATTTAGTGACCAAAGGAATGAAAGTGTAGGAGGAAGACAAACTAGCCAGGAAGCTGTGAGGTTTCTCAATGCTACTGAAAGCAACAGCTTACCATATCCAGTATCTTTTCTCCAGCTAGTCTCAAGTGCCTTGGAGGAAAGTGGGAAAGGGAGCAACGAGAAGGCCCTGATACATGGAATTAATTACCAACAGAATAAACAAATCAAATTAAACAGTGAATAAGTTTCCTTCTCAACCATCTGCTGCTTTCATTCTTAAACAGCAAATGAATTAAAGAATTAAATACTTGAAAAAACAGCCTGGAGACATAGCAGTGAATATTGCTGGTACACTCATGTAATTGCTGCAGGACAGGATGTGCCACATTGTTTTATATCTTGTTTTATTTCCAACTTTAGCTTAAAAAGAAGTGAAGAAGAAAGGGTGACAACTAATTTTATTTCTTTTTTTTTTTTTTCTTTTTACTTTTATTTTTTATTTACAGAGACCAGGATTACAACTACTTTCTTTTGTTCTTTTTTTTTTTTTTTTTTTTTTTAAAGACACAACATATTCCAACTGTATCTTATATCCTGAAATTAGGAACACACATGATCAGAATTGATGTTTAAAACTGGAGGCCTCTAGATATCAGGACAATGAAAATCTGAATGCCAACCACTGCGTCCTGTTTCATAGTAACCATGGGCAATATTTTATTTCAGTGATTTTTTTTCTATCATTTTTGCCCCATTGTAAATGATAACTTGAAGACAGTGAAGTTATCATATCAGTGAAGAATCAATGTGGATTCAAAAACTAAAAACATGGACCAGTCTTCAACAGGTATTTATTGTTATTACTTGGTAACTAAACAACTTTTCTGCTGGTACCATTTTTATCTTTTGGTTTAAAAAGAGATATAGTTCTGGCAGTCAGGAGAAGTCCCTGGTGACTGGAAAAAGGGAAAAGTCACTCACTCCTAGGAGGACCCAGGGAATTATGACCGGTGAGCCTCACATCTGTGCCTGTCAAGATGATGGAAAAGATCCTCCTGGAATCAATGTCAAGGCACATGCAAGACAAGGAGGTGATCTGAGACAGACAGCATGGCTTCACCAAGGGTAAATTGTGCCTGCCCAATCTGGTGGCCTTCTGCAATGGAGTGACTGCATCAGCTGACAAGGAAAGACTGACCAATGTCATCTCCCTGGACTACTGTTAGGCCTTTGACACGACATGACATCCACATCACATCCTGATCTTCAGTTTGAGAGAAGATTTGAAGGGTGGACTATTAAGTGGATAAGGAATTGACTTGAAGGTCACACCCAGAGAGTGATAGTCAATGGCTCTATGTGCAGATGGAGGCCAGTGATGAGTTGTGTCCCTCAGGGGTCTTTCTTAGGTCTGGTCCTGTTTAATATCTTTATCAACAACATAGACGATGGGATCAAGTGCACCCTCAGCAAGTTTATAGATGACACTAAGTTGAGTGATATAGTTGATACAACAGAAGGAATGGATGCCATCCAAAGAGACCTGGACAAGCTTGAGAACTAGGCCCACGTGAACTTAATGAGGTTCAACAAGTCCAAGTGCAAAGTGCTGCACCTGGGCTGGGACAATCCCAAACAGGAGTAGACTGGGAGAAGAACTCATTGAGACCAGTCCTGCAGAGAAGGACTTTGGGGTTCTGGTGGACAAAAAGCTCGTTATGAGCCAAAAGTACCTGCTTGCAGCCCAGAAGGCCAACTGCATCCTGGGCTGCATCAAGAGAAGAGTGGCCAGCAGGTCAAGGGAGGTGATTGTCCCCATCTGTTCTTCCCTTGTGAGGCCCCACTTGAGTACTGTGTCTAGGTCTGGAGCCCCCAGAACAAGAAGGATGTGGAGCTGCTAGAACGGGTCCAGAGGAAGGCTACGAAGATGATGAAGGGGCTGGAGCACCTCTCCTAAGAAGAAAGGCTGAGAGAGTTGGGGCATGATCAGCCTGGAGAAGAGAAGGCTCTGGGGTGACTGCATTACGGCTTTTCAGTACTTAAAGGAGGCTTATATAAAAGATGGAGAGTAAATCTTTGCTCAATCAGATAATGACAGGACAAGTGGGAATGGTTTTAAACTAAAAGAGGAGAGATTTAGATTAGAGGTTAGGAGAAAATTCTTCACTCAGAGGATGGTGAGGCACTGCAACATGTTGCCCAGAGAGACTGTGGAAACCCTATCCCTGGTGACCAGGTGACAAAGTTGCATGAGGCCCTGAGTATCCTGATCTAGTGTGAATATCCTGATCTAGTGTGTGGCATCCCTGGCTATGGCAGGGAGGGTAGCACTAGTTTATGTTTAAGGTCCCTCCAACCCAAGTGATTCTATGGTCTTTCAATGATTTGGCTCAGTCAAGATTCTGCTTAGCTTGGTCCTATTCTGAAACTTCTTAAAGAGTTTTAAATCTGCTCTCCTATGTTTCTGTGGAAATTATAAGAAAGTACACAAAGTTGTTGTTCTAATTCTTGAAAGCAGAATTAGAGACAAAGTGAAAAAGGCTCAAATTTGCTTGATCTTGTCAACAAAAACAAAAACAAAACAAAACAAACAAAAAAAACAAAAACAGAAGCTGAGTATGATTCAAAGCAATTCAGTGAATATTAGAGAACATTATTGCACTTTACTGGCTTTACAAAACTTTATATAACTTTCCTACCCACTGTGGTGGTTTTACTCAGATGGCCAGCCAAGCTCAACCACAGCCACTCTCTCATTCCCCCTCCTCAAAGGGAAGGGGGAGAAGATACTATGCAAAGGGCTCAAGGGTTGAGATAAGGATGGGGAGATCACTCAACAATTATTGTGGTGGGCAAAACAGAATCAGAGTAGGGAGACAGTAAGATTTATTGCCTATTACTAGCTAGAGAAGTGAGAAATAAAGGAAATAAACCAAAAACACCTTCCAGCAATCCAACCTTTTCCACCTCCTCCCCCCGAGCGATGCAGGAAAATGGGAGAGTGGAGGTTGTGGTCAGTCTATAGCACTTCACCTCCACCACTCCTTCTAGGTCACTCTCTTCCCCTGCTGCAAGGTTGGGTCCCTCCCACAAGATGCCATCCTTCCTAAACTGATTCATTGTGTGACCCCTGCTACCAAAACCTTAACACATAAAACCAATTCCCCCACACGTTATCTCTCCCCTTTTATTTCTGAAATTTAAAAATGAATTTATCTTACTACATCACCATGATATCAGGTTAATCACAGAATCACAGAATTGTAAGGGTTGGAAGAGACCTCAAGAGATCATTGGGTCCAAATCCCCTGCCAAAGCAGGTTCCTTATAGCAGGTTGCCCAGGTAGGCATCCAGACGGGTCTTAAATATCTCAATAGAAAGAGACTCCACAACCTCCCTGGGCAGCCTGTTCCAGTGCTCTGTCACCCTCACTGTGAAGAAGATCTTCCTCATAATGGTTTAGAACTTCCTGTGCTGCATTTTGTGGCTATTGCCCCTTGTCCTGTCCCCACAAACCACTGGAAAGAGGCTGGCCATATCCCTTTGTTTCCCACAACTCAGGTAGGTATAAACATTGATAAGATCCCCCCTCAGTCTTCTTTTCTCAAGGCTGAACAGACCCAGGTCTCTCAGTCTTTCCTCATAGGAGAGATGCTTCAGGCCCCATATCATCTTTGTGGCGCTCCGCTGGACTCTTTCCAGGAGATCCCTGTCTTTTTTGTACCGGGGAGCCCAGAACTGGATACAGTACTCTAGGTGAGGCCTGACCAGGGCAGAGTAGAGGGGGAGGATCACCTCCCTTGACCTGCTGGCCACACTCCTTTTAATGCATGCCAGCATCCCATTGTCCCTCTTGGCCACCAGGGCACACTGCTGGCTCATGGCCAGCCTGTCATCCACCAGGACCCCAGGTCCTTCTCTGCAGAGCTCCTCTCCAGCATGTCATCCCCCAGCCTGTACTGATACATGCGGTTGTTCCTTCCCAGGTGCGAGATTCTACACTTGCTTTTGTTAAACCTCATTTGATTTCTTCCTGACAAGCTCTCCAGCCTGTCCAAGTCTTGTTGAATGGCAGCACAGCCTTCTGGCATGTCAGCCACTCCTCCCAGCTTTGTGTCATCGGCATACTTGCTGAGGGTGGACACTGTTCCCTCATCAAGGTCGTTGATGAAGATGTTGAACAAGACCGGACCCAGCACTGACCCCTGGGGAACACCGCTAGTCACAGGTCTTCAGCTGGACTCTGCGCTGCTGATCACCACCCTCTGAGCTCGGCCAGTCAGACAGTTCTCAACCCACCTTACTCTCCACTCATCTATTCCACACTTTCTCAGCTTTGCTAGCAGTATGTCATGGGAGACAGTACCAAAAGCCTTGCTAAAATCAAGGTAGATGACATCCACTGCTCTCCCCCCATCTACCCAGCTCGTGATGTCATCACAGAAGGCAACGAGGTTGGTCGAGCATGATTTCCCCTTGGTGAATCCATGCTGAGTACTCCTCATAACCTTCTTCTCTTCCAAGTGCTTGGAGATGGCATCCAGAACAAGCTGTTCCAACACCTCTCCAGGGACAGAGGTGAGACTGACTGTCCTGTAGTTTCCCTGATCCTCCTTCTTGCCCTTTTTGAAGACCAGAGTAACATTGTCTACCCTCCAGTCTTCAGGCATCTCTCCTGTTCTCCAGGACCTTTCAAAGGTGATAGAGAGTGGTTTGGCAATCACCTCTGCCAGCTCCGTCAGCACATGTGGATGCATCCCATCAGGGCCCATGGATTTGTGTGTGTTGATCCCGCTCAGATGCTCCTGAACCACACCCTCCTCAATCAGAGGGGAGCTCTCCATTTCAGATTCTTTCTCCTCCCTCCAGGGTCCAGGGGTCCTGGGGGAGAGTCTCTGAAGCAAAGACCGAAGCAAAGAGGGCATTCATTATCTCCTGCCTTCTCAGCGTTCCCCATTACCATCAAATATTATCATCAAATTTTATTTATGTTTTGTTTAAATGTTTGCTTAAATTTTACTGTTTGTTGTTTCATATGGGTAATGACATAGTCATTAGCATATCAACAATACCTAGATAAGCAGTTAGAATGTTGACAGTAATGTAGCCCTAAACCAGCAACATTAATGGCAGCATTTTCTAAGTTATATTATTTTCTAAGAAAATAATCACAGAATTTTTCAAGTAGGCCCTGACTTCCCCAATATAAAAATTAAAAACAAACAAGCAACATTTTAGTTAATTTGAAAATATATTTTGTTTCTTCCACTGTCTTATTAAACAGAAGGATTACATTTTCAGATCCTGCATGCTTCTCGGGTTGTCTTACTTTTTGTTTACGAGCATGTGCTTTGTATCTTCATTATGTTTTCTTTTCTTATTATTTAAATGAAAAAAAAAAAGTAGTCATGATGGGATGAGTATTCTGTTGTGAAGAAATATTAGCACCATTTAGTTCCGTGCCAAATATTACAAATTTTATTTTAAGCAAGAACAAATAAAGGAAATATTTGTAGTTCCAACTTCATTGCCCAAATTTTGGCTTTGATGCAGAGGAGAAATGGGTCCAATGGAGTAAGGAAGACAAGATGACATCAAAAGGCCTGATATCAAAACAATCATCATAGCTGTAGCAACCTACAGAACTTCACCATAAAAGTAGTTAACTCTGGAGTAATTTCTAACAGTAATGAAAGTAAATTATCACTACTTATCTTGTAAATTGCTCTTGCAATTATTTGAAAAAAATATTGTTATGTAAAGTGAAAGGAAGAAAATCTTGGGGAAAATAAAATAAGAAAAAAAAATAAATTAATAATAAAAAATAACCTAACTGTAAAGACTTTTTTCCTGTTGGAGAGATATGCATAAATAAGGTGCACAGTTTGCATATAAGCCATACCAGTAAATATGGAAATATGTTCTCTCTATTGCTTGTAAATGATTGCTATAGTATGTAGGATAGTTTTCAGCCATCAAAGTGGAAATGTCTAGTTAGATTTCATCAAAATGCTTCAGCACCATAATTCCTCCACTGACAAAGAATATTTTAGTAAATTGGCAAAATGTATAAAAGTTAATGAACTACTTATGGGGACATTAAAACTGTAACATCGAGGAGGGTGAGTCTGGGACATCATGGATAAGTTACCAGTATTTCTCTTCTATCCCTCCCCAGTATTTCCACATTGGAAAATAAAGCCATTCTAACATTTAATATAGCTCATGGCTCAAAATAATTAAAATTCAACAGCATTGCTGAAGAATGTCAGTGTGAACTTGCATATTACTTAACTTGAATGACTAGACACTTGGAATCAGTATCAAGTTGATATTGGTTTATTGAGAAATATAAATTCCAATAATTCCATTCATGTTATTGCTATCTTCATTTCCATTAGCTTAATAATTATTGAACAAATGCATGAGCTGTCCTCATCTGTTGGTTAGTTTTGCGTTATTAATGGCCTTTTTTTTTTTTTTTGTACAAATATTTGTCAATTGTATATACATTAACATCAGTATGAATTAGCTTGTGACTGCAGTGGGAGTAAGAATAGGCTCTACTGGACAAAATTTTGACTCTTAAGGAACAAGTACTCACTCTACCTTTCAAGCAAATAGTTTCTTGATTTAAAATTGTTTGTGCTGCCAGGTCAGAGCCACAGATTTTGAGTGGTGATAGTTTTATTCCAAAAATAGCTGTTTTTATTTAAGAGAGATATATTTTGACCAAATCTTAGTTATTTTGGGCAAGCTTTTGAATTTTAGATGGGCATTTGGAGTTTTAGAGTAAGTCAAGCTGTATAAGAAACATTAAGGACTAGATTCTTTGGGAAAAAAGACATTGAGACAACAATGAAGAAGACAGCAGAGATGACAATTGGGAAGACAGCAGAGATATTACGATGTTAGAATGTTTTCTGCATGAGTTTTAATGTGGTAAAATAACCCTTATTTATGGAAAATAACCTTTTTCTGAGATTTCTCACATCTAATGTTTCTCCAGATCTTCATGTGAAATGAAGAACTAGGAAGTCTTGGGAGAAGGAAACTGATCTATAATCTATTTCCTTTTTCCAGTAGGTCCAAAATACAGAATTTATTAGAGATGAATTATTTGAAAGGTGAATTCTGGGTCTTTCCACCAATTTCACCAGCTCACTGGTGAAATCCTGAAACTGCACCTCTCCTCCTAGTCTTCAGCTGCATAAATTTATTTATTTATTTATTTATTTATTTATTTATTTATTTATTTATTTTCCCGGAGGAAATAGAGGAGCATACAGGGTTTCAAGTCTAATCCGGAAGTGGTAGGAAGAAAACATATAAACCTAAGAAAAATTATTGCTTCTTCCTGATGAGTCAATGAACAACATAAATAATTGTAACTCAATTATGCTACTGCTGTATGAGTAGGCATAGATATTTTATAGCCATCCCTTCAGTAGATTTATTTCTTTATAAATATATAAATTCCCCTTTGTTATTACCCTAAATGTATTTTCAAACATAAATAATTAGTATCATTCTATATTAAGATATATGTAATGAGAACTCAATCATCACAAAATTTAGCTGCTTCTGTTTCCTCTGAGTTATAGTTCTACAACTTATATAGCACACATCTGAAATGGATATATTTTCAAAGACCAAAATTCAATTTTCTTTACTGCTGAGGACTTAAGGATTAATTATGTACAAAATATTTGCAATACTTGATTTGGTTGAGGTTATTTTGAGATACAAGATTATTTCTAATTTCAGGTGACTTTGGAATATAAAGAGAAAAACATAATAGAAAAAAATATATGGCTTACAAATGGTGGATGGAATTTTGATGCTTCTTAGAAAGAATGTGTACTTCAACATGTGTTTTCATCTCAGAAAGCCAACCATGTACTGGGCTGCATCAAAAGAGGAGTGGCCAGCAGGTCGAGGTCCCCCCCTCTACTCTGTTCTCATGAAACCCCACCTGCATTCAGTACTGCATTCAGCTCTGGGGCCCCCAGCGCATGGACATGAAAGTATTACAATGAGTCCAGAGGAGGGCCACAAAGATTATCAAGGGACTAAAGCACCTCTCCTATGAAGACATGATGAGGGAATTGGGGTTGTTCAGCCTGGAGAAGAGACAGCTCCAGGACAGCTTATAGCGTTCTTCCAGTGTCTAAAGGGGGGCTCGCTTGGGGGCGGGGGAGGGGTCTCTTTGTCAGGGAGTGTAGTGATAGCACAAGGAGTAATTGCTTTAAACTAGAAGAGTTTAAACTAGTTTTTAAACTAAATATGTTTAGATTAGATATAAAGAAGAAATCCTTTACTATTAGGGTAGTGAGGCACTGGAACCGGTTGCTCAGTGAAGTTGTGGATTCCCCGTCCCTGGAAGTGTTCAACACCAGGTTGTGTGAGGCTTTGAGCAATCTGGTCTAGTGGAAGGTGTTCCTGACCATGGCAGGGGAGTTGGAATTAGATGATCTTTAAGGTCCCCTCCAACTCCTTAACTGGAATAGATTAATGGGTTGGATCTACTAATAATCTAATAATTCTATGGTTATATGATTGTAGGAAAGAACTGATGTTTTATATTAAGAAATCATTATATTTGAACTTGCTAATTCCCCCAGGTAAAACTGCTCACCAAAACAATGTGACTGAAAAGCATTCCATTGTTCAACAAACTTACAAAAATACCTACCTGTCAGAGTACAGCACAAGTTATAAGGAGAATAAGCTTCATTCTACTTAAAAGACCAAGGCAATATGTTTTCCACAAGTTCTTTTTACTTTTCTTAAATCCGTGGAAAATTACACTTTTACAGACTAAATGTTAATTTGGGGGCTGTACATTAACAAGATCTGTAGAATAATCCCTAATATAAATGAATAGCTGAAACATTAGACACAGCTAGACTCTTATTTAGAATCTTAAATCTACTGCCAGCAAATGTATTTCGGCATTGTCATTGGAAATCCATTGCCATTTAGAATACAAATACTCCCTGAAGTTCAGTATGTGCTATTTTTAGGGCACAGTTCAAAATTTTATATGGACTCATCAAATACTCACTCATCGTTAAACTGTGGAACATCAGAGCTGAATCAACAGCAGTAGTGCAACATACAATCAGGCCTGCACTTTCAAACTCAGTTTAATGCCTTGCTGAGATTACCTAATTCACCTCACTGGTGATCCACAGAGAAGAGGCAGAATGATCCTGACTGGCAGACTCCCTTATATGAAGGAGGGGATGATCCATATCACAGTTGACCTGAGTAGTTACAAGCCCATTTTGCACTAAGGTGCCTTGCTCTGTGCTTCTAGGAGTCCCAATTACCTCCCTGTCGTGGAGGAGCTGCACACCACTCCCACTAAATGTTGATGAGTAGCTACCAGCACAGCCATGCCTTTATCTGACAATGCTGAAAGAACTTCTCATGAGAGCATTGTTTAGATTTAACTGTAGAAATGATAAATAAAGTTGTTTCCTTGTAAGAAAATCCTAACAACTTGAATGACTGAAAAGAACTGGGGGAATCTCTGCTATAGACAGGGTCTGCACAGAATGCTGCATGTGGGCTTGGAGTCCTGTTAATTCTATGGCACTCGAGGCTCCCAGCATCTAAAGGGGAATAAGATTTATCAGTGCTATTATTTTCTTGTAGTTTTAAATCTAGTAAGTATTATCTTAAGTGATAATACAGAGTCTGAGTGCCTTTCTTTCTGGGTTCATAGGCTCTTCAGAAGGGACAGACAGCACAGAAGGGGTGGCGGTGTGGCTCTCTATATTAGAGAGTCTTTCGATGTTGTAGAACTCGAGGCTAGGAATGACAAGATCGAGTCCCTTTGGGTTAGGATCGGCAGGGACAACAAGGCTAGTGTCCTGGTCGGGGTCTGCTATAGACCGCCGAACCAGGATGAGGAGACGGATGAGGAGTTCTACAGGCAGCTGACAGAAGTTGCGAAATCTTCAGCGCTTGTACTCGTGGGGGACTTCAACTTCCCTGACATATCCTGGAAGCACAACACAGCTCAGAGAAAGCAGTCTAGGAGGTTTCTGGAGAAAGTGGAAGATAGCTTCCTGACGCAGCTGATTAGTGAGCCTACCAGGGGTGGTGCCCCGCTAGACCTTCTCTTCACAAACAGAGAAGGACTGGTGGAGGATGTGATTGTTGGGAGCTGTCTTGGGCAGAGTGACCACGAAATGGTAAAGTTCACTATTCTTGGCGAGGCCAGGAAGGGAACCAGTAAAACCACTGTACTGGACTTTCGGAGAGCTGACTTTGGGCTGCTCAGGACACTGGTTGGTAGAGTCCCTTGGGAGGCGGTTCTGAAGGGCAGAGGGGTCCAGGAAGGCTGGGCGCTCTTCAAGAGGCAAATCCTAATGGCGCAGGAGCGGTCTGTTCCCATGTGCCCAAAGATGAGCCAGCGGGGAAGAAGACCAGCCTGGCTGAACAGAGAACTGTGGCTTGAGCTTAGGAGAAAAAAGAGGGTTTATAATCTTTGGAAAAGTGGGCAGGCCACTAGGGAGGACTATAAGGATGTAGCGAGGCTGTGCAGGGACAAAATTAAGAAGGCCAAAGCTCATCTGGAGCTCAATCTGGCTACTGCCGTTAAAGATAACAAAAAACGCTTTTATAAATACATCAACACAAAAAAGAGGACAAAGGAGAATCTCCATCCTTTACTGGATGCAGGGGGAAACTTAGTTACAAGAGATGAGGAAAAGGCGGAGGTGCTCAATGCCTTCTTTGCCTCAGTCTTTAGCGGCAATACCGGTTGTTCTCTGGATTCCCAGTACCCTGAGCTGGTGGAAGGGGATGGGGAGCAGGATGTGGCCCTCACCATCCACGAAGAACTGGTTGGTGACCTGCTACGGCACTTGGATGTGCACAAGTCGATGGGGCCGGATGGGATCCACCCAAGGGTACTGAGAGAACTGGCAGAGGAGCTGGCCAAGCCACTATCCATCATTTATCAGCAGTCCTGGCTATCGGGGGAGGTCCCAGCTGACTGGCGGCTAGCGAATGTGACGCCCATCTACAAGAAGGGCCGGAGGGCTGACCCAGGGAACTACAGGCCTGTCAGTTTGACCTCAGTACCAGGGAAGCTCATGGAGCAGATCCTCTTGGGAGTCATCATGCGGCACTTGCAGGGCAAGCAGGCGATCAGGCCCAGTCAGCATGGGTTTATGGAAGGCAGGTCCTGCTTGACGAACCTGATCTCCTTCTATGACAAAGTGTCGCGCTGGGTGGACGAGGGAAAGGCTGTGGATGTGGTCTACCTTGACTTCAGCAAGGCTTTTGACACCGTCTCCCACAGCATTCTCCTCAAGAAACTGGCTGCTCATGGCTTGGACTGGCGCACGCTTCGTTGGGTTAGAAACTGGCTGGATAGCCGGGCCCAAAGAGTTGTGGTAAATGGAGTCAAGTCCAGTTGGAGGCCAGTCACTAGTGGCGTCCCCCAGGGCTCGGTGCTGGGGCCGGTCCTCTTTAACATCTTCATCAATGATCTGGACGAGGGCATTGAGTGCACCCTCAGTAAGTTTGCAGATGACACCAAGTTAGGTGCGTGTGTCGATCTGCTCGAGGGTAGGAAGGCTCTGCAGGAGGATCTGGATAGGCTGTACCGATGGGCTGAGGTCAACTGCATGAAGTTTAACAAGGCCAAGTGCCGGGTCCTGCACCTGGGGCGTAATAACCCCAAGCAGAGCTACAGGCTGGGAGATGAGTGGTTGGAGAGCTGCCAGGCGGAGAAGGACCTGGGAGTGATAGTGGACAGTCGGCTGAATATGAGCCAGCAGTGTGCTCAGGTGGCCAAGAAGGCCAACGGCATCCTGGCTTGTATCAGAAATAGTGTGACCAGCAGGGCTAGGGAGGTGATCGTCCCCCTGTACTCGGCTCTGGTGAGGCCGCACCTCGAGTACTGTGTTCAGTTTTGGGCCCCTCGCTACAAGAAGGACATCGAGGTGCTTGAGCGGGTCCAAAGAAGGGTGACGAAGCTGGTGAGGGGCCTGGAGAACAAGTCCTACGAGGAGCGGCTGAGGGAGCTGGGCTTGTTCAGCCTGGAGAAGAGGAGGCTCAGGGGCGACCTTATCGCTCTCTACAGGTACCTTAAAGGAGGCTGTAGAGAGGTGCGGGTTGGCCTGTTCTCCCACGTGCCTGGTGACAGGACGAGGGGGAATGGGCTAAAGTTGCGCCAGGGGAGTTTTAGGTTAGATGTTAGGAAGAGCTTCTTTACTGAAAGGGTTGTGAGGCATTGGAACAGGCTTCCCAGGGAGGTGGTGGAGTCACCATCCCTGGAAGTCTTCAAAAGACGTTTTGATGTAGAGCTTAGGGATATGGTTTAGTGGGGACTGTTAGTGTTAGGTTAGAGGTTGGACTCGATGATCTTGAGGTCTCTTCCAACCTAGAAATTCTGTGATTCTGTGATTCTGTGATAATGAACCAGTAAAACACAAAACACAGGCCTATGGGGATTTATTTATTTATTTATTTATTTATTTTATTTTTTCCTGACTGTTTCAAAATGTGAATGCCTGTAGGCTGTCATTTGACGTCTGCTGCAAATCTTTTTAAAGCCCTGGGTCAAGAGAATTCATTCTGATTCAGTCTATGTGAGCAATCCAGGGTTTGTTGGTTTCTAATGGCTTCCTGGCAAAGGATGACTATTATTCTGTCAGCTCTAAAGATTACCTGCTTCCACAAACATTTCCACTTAGCTGCTTTTTCTCCACATAAAACCTAATCAAAGCAAAATCTGAATTTATGCTTGATTTAAATTATAAATGAAATCTCTTATTAGCATGGATTATATTCCCTTCACAAAGCACATCATAGTACAATTTTATCTCATATACTTAAATGACACTGTACCAGGCCTACATAAAACCCTCACAGTCACCCCATATAAAGTTCTGTGGCATGCTGCTTGTACAAACTACAGTGGCCGTGCTTCATCTCACTAAATTTAAGGAGTCTAACTAAAGCAGCTTGTTTAAAAGTATTGTTACATTGTAGGTATCCTCCGTAGCCAGTGAAGGGAGAGAACAGAGAAAAGACATATTCAGAAGAAAAGGCACAGCTCAGGTGGAACAAAACTAATCTAGCTAGACTAATAGCTACATTTACATAAAAGATATAGGTACTACAGGGCTGCTTGGTGTAGTATGTGGATGGTATCATTGCACTGAGCTGCATGTAGAACCTTGTATGAGGTATCTCTATACCACGATGAACAGTTTGAGGTGCAAAGGTGGATTCCACACTGACTGGCTTACTGAAGAGGGAGCTTCTTCACCTAGTGAACAGTGAATGCCAGTGGAATTGGGAACCTCATTTCTCTTTAGATTCAGAACCATAATCAGTTGAAGAGCTTTTGGGGACGTTTTCCTTTGCCCTGTTAAAAGAGACTGTCTCCTGTAAATGAGAAAAGTAGAGTTTAAAGAGCTCTGAAGAGGTGAGGAGGCCAAAGATTCCTACAACTTGGTGAAAGAACCCAATTCCACATTTCTATACTTCTGGACAGTGCCTTAACTAGCTATTAGATATATGAAGATTCTTATATTCAATAATTATTTGTAAGGTCATTCCACTGTATATTCTATCATTATTTTCCATAATGAGGCTGAAGAGAGAGAAACAAGGGAAGCATGAGAATGAGTGGGTGGGATGTTCTTCTGAATGGGGAAAGAACTGCATTTCAGAACCTGTTCTGAAAAAAAATAGCTTATACTAAATTGATAGGTTGAACTAGAAAGTCTGAAATCCTCTCTGTGCTTACTGGTATTCTCTTGATATATGAGGATTAAGGTATTCTCAGGCGGCACCAAGTTTACCACATCTTTGGTGATTTTTTTAGATACCAGCTTATCTGTATGAAGGTAAACTGCCAGATGTGGATTAAAGTTTCTACTTTAAAATTTCTAAGAGGTTGAGTCATACAGGTTTACTCAATGCAGATTTTGGAAAATATTTAACTTTTGAGTACCTAAGAGATGGTAGGTAATATGTTTGAAGTCAAATAAAGGATCCAAGTAGACTGTGAAATCAGTCCCTTTTATTCTCAATGTTATTAATCTACATAAATTAGAGTATCTAGAATAGAGTAGAAAGGGATAAAACCACAGTTTTTATTTCAAGGAATCATTCTAACATTTTTAAGTTACATATGCTTAGTTTATTTGTTTTACACAGAACAGGCTCTCTTTGAACAGAATTTCTTATTCCCAGAAGGATTTTAAAACTATTCTCTCCCAGCTGAGTGAAAACAGTGCCTCAGCTGTTACATCTGCAGGGAACAACAGATGCATAGCTATGCATCTTGTACATATTGCATTGCACACCACTGATTTTAGTCGTCTTTGCATTTAATGCTTTCTTTCTGTATACATAAGTGATATTTAGATAATGCAGATGAAGTATGTTCCAGATAGCAATGTTTATTTATTTATCTGTAAAAATTTTAGTAAGTGCACAGTGATATTTATCAGGAAAAAAAAAGAAAGAAAGAAAGAAACAAAAAACAGAAACCTTTTGTTTTTGGCCTCCCTAGACCATTATTATTAGAGAGATAGCACAGCACACATGACAGATGTGACTAACTCCTCCAACCATAAATTGGAATTTGTTAGCATAACCACATGGCAAATATTCCTGAATTAGACACACATGCTGAAGTCAGTGGTGTTCAAACCATTTATGAACAGGAAGAGGCTAATTATTTTAACTGAAATATTAATCCAGCTGCCGATGTAATATGATTTTCAAGTTACTATTTAATTAGTGTTGCAAGCAATTAAGAAAATTTGTCTGAAAAATACCATGTGGAAGTCTGCAATAGTTGATGATAAGCACCGCATGCATTCCTGGTTTTTCAAATGCATTGGGAGCTAGAAGTTTCATACAGGTGGATGGAATATGCTGAATTTAATTCAGTTCCAGTCTGTGAACAGTTTTATAGCTTTTAGATAGCTGTAGATTCAGTTTGCAATCCCCTTATTTCCACATAAATTATCTATTTGAGTGTTGTTCAAGGTCCTGCCATGTTTGACTTTAGATTTGACTTTAGAAATGTCTGTGGGAAAAAACAGCTATAAATTTGTTGACTTGTAAAGTAGCTTTATTCTTTAGACATAGAAGGAAGTGCGTGGAAAATTATTCGAGACTGTTAAGCAAAAAAAATAATTGCAACAATTACACCCTTCTTCCTGTCTACGTTTCTACTAATGTGTATGTTTAACAAATAATTGAGCAAGACAGTTTAATACTAAGTTATTCCTATGGACGATTCCTGCTCCATTAAATGTCCAACATTTTGCTGGATTTTTATATAGTAGCATTAATAATAGCATTATATACTTGACTTGTCAGTTTCCATTGTCTTGTCATTTCAGACCTGTTTTTGGAAGGCACACTTGGATATTAATATAAGCATTTTTTTCAGAGCATTCTGAGATTGTATAAAGCAAAAAGTATGAACTATGTAAAAATACTTGGCCTTAGTTTTCACTTCTAGCAAGGAAGACATGGCAAGAAGCTTTGTCTTGTGTCAGAGGCTTTGTTATAATTACCTTTTAAGAGAATAGCTAGATTTTCCTAAAGATTTTTCCTAAAAAAAAAAAAAAAAAAAGTATGGTTTCCATGAACCTCAAAGGATAAGAAGGACACTTTCCAGCAGAACAGAATTGTAGCTGATGTTACTGACAATTTAACATACAGAGCCAGTGAGGAACTTACAGATGTTGAAATATTTACTGTTTTTTAGCCAGATCTGAGTGATGCAGTGCATTCAGACTTATTTTGTACAGTGTCATATATATATGAACTAAATTACTTATACAAATACAGCACTCTAAATTTTTACTCACACTTTTTCTCTAATCATAATATTGTTTTATTATTAATACTTTTCTTGCTGTTGATCTTTGGTTAGGTGATCTACGCTTATATGTTTGGCCACTGTAGCATTACCCTGAGCAGCCAAAGACATTTCCATTCAAGAGTCTTTCTGAACTTTGGTCTTTACAAGCTCTCTTTATCTCTGTCTGCTTGAAATTGCTTTCAACTGTTCCACCGAGCTGTTCTTCCTATCAGGTAAACTGAAAAAGAATACTTAGAATAGACAATAAAAGCAATTGACCTTTTTACCTCTCCTTAAATACAATACTCACACATCTTTTTGTAATGGCACATCAATGATCACTTAACTTTCAAGTAGTATTTGATATCAAGGGAGACTTAAGATGTTTATTTCCTATTACAGTCAATTATTGTGTGGAAAAAGAAAGAAAAAATATTTCTGTTCTTTTAATAAAAATAATTGATAATAAAAGTAAGGCTGTCTTTCCAATTCTTGTTTAGAGGTCCATAGATTAGTAACTAAAATAAGTATCCTGAGTAGACATCGACAAACATGCCAAACACCTGTATTTCATGCTATATCTTAAAGTACTTATTCAAAACTTCTGTTGAAGTTCACAAGAGTCTGGGGTAGAATTTTAAAATCAGAATATTTGGAATTAGGATATCTTAATCACTGACTAAAAGTTATTTTCCTTTAAAAAAGGAGACTACTTTGTCCATTTAAAAAACAACAACAAAAAAAAGGAGACAGCTTTATAGTGCATAAAGACATCTTACATCTTTGAGTGACAGCCATGAAAAACTACATATTAAATATGACAGATCAAATTATGATCCATTCCAATTTTCTGTGAGGATAAACATTTTTCAGGCTAAGCAAAAGTCAAATTAGAAAGAAAAGTCTTGTGGCAAGAAGAGGTGTTGATGAAAACTAGTGTCACTTAGGACCTTCACTTAAAGGGAGTAAAGAGAAAGAAAAATGAAATAAAAAGAGGAATATTGTTTTCTCATTCTCCAGCTGAAAGATAGCTGACTTCCTACTAGAGGTAAACTGAAAGGCAAGTGGTAAGGTAAGAGGTAAGTGGTTTTCTTTCATACCCACTTTTATAAGGAAATTCAAAATCAAATTTTAAATATTCTTTTGAGTCCTTACAGAAAAAAGTAAACAACCAAAACTTAAAATATCTATTTTGTATTTACAGACAAACAAACAAACAGAACTTCTGAAAAATACAGATGATTTTGTGGCACCCTAACCACTAGAAGATGACTTCTGTATGCTTTCTGAAATTTATTGAATGGTTAGCTAATTATCCAGTGGCTTGATACAGAACTCTGCATGTGAAAGAGATCAAGAAATCAAATTAGACAGAACCCTAGTTAATGTTAAGACCAGATCAGAGAATCAGAGAATAAAGTAAATAAGATAGAATAAATCCAGTTATTTGATGTCGAACACACAAGACTAAAACCTTTCTCACTTCAAAAGCAGTTCAAATACTCCATTACTCCATATTTACCCATGGAAGGATCAGGGGAGGGGGGCGGGGGGGTAGGGATGTGGTTCAGGTAGGGGGAAGTCATCCTGGTCATCCTGCTTAAGAGAAGAAACTGGAATGCATTTGCCTTACATTTGCCTTACATATTCTGTCACTCCACTGAAGCACCAATGAAACAGAAGATGAGAATCATTTGACTCTGAACTAGCTTCTTTCCCCAATTAACTTCCTAAAGAAATCTTGAACATTCCTTAAATAGGAATGACAGAAAAGAAAGGATAGGCAACTGCATCCTTGCTGAGTGCCTTCTCCCCAGGTTCTTTCTGCTCTCACCTTGCTCCTGAGAGAGTGTCCTGTTCCATTAAAGGCATTTAAAGGCATTTTTACAAAACAGAGTCTGAAAGAGGAACACTTGAGCTGCTACCTAAAAGCTACAAATGGCTATTTCAGATCTTTATAACTAGCTCTTAGCCTTACTCAGTCCTACCAGTAGATAGCACAGCATTTATATTTGCAAGGTGCCTTTGCCATCATGGAAGACATAAAGCAAAAGAGCTTTTACTTCAGATTTGGGAATAGCTTAACAACGTATCATTTTCCTCTCTGTCTCTTTAAAATATCATTTAGAGGCATAATTAGAACAGAAGGTGGTTCTATTTTCTTTACAAGTCACTGTGTCACAAAAGAAGTTTTTTTTTTTTTTAAAAAAAAAGTTCTAGTAAGTAATTTGTAGACTGCAGATTTAGATTTCTACATGAACTGCTTCAAAGCTTTCAACAGTAAGCTTTCAATGCTATACATTGACACATAGATTGGAAACTGTAGAAATAAAAATGGTTTAGGAGATATTAGTATTGGATTCCTTATCTCATTAAATACAAAGAAAAACAAACAAAAAACCTCTCCAAACTAGCAATTTAAATTGCACTAGTCCATGTGTAGGAAATCTTTGGTAGAAATAATGATGTAGAAAATTGTACTATCAGTACAGTAATGATCAATGGGAATCACTAGTCATAAAAAATAAGAAAGGAGAATAAGTTAAGGTTTGTTTCAAGCAAGAGAGATTATTCCAGCCAAAGTTACTGCAGTTGAGAAATAGCATAAAGCAAAATCCAAATTTTATTCAATCTTTATTAGTGCCTAATCATTTATTTTTTTTTTTACATTAAGAAAATTTGTACAGCATTTTACAGTTTATATCTTATATAACATGAAGTGGAAAAAATATTTCTAAAAGTTCCAGATTCTGAGAGCTGTAAAGCACCTACTATTTCTGACAATAACTATAAACATTTCTATTCTTTAGCACTATACAGCCATGAACCTTGTAATTTCACAACATGAGAAATTAAAATTGCATAAAAAGCAATTTTAACTGCAACACCTATGAAATTTTATATATAGAAGCAGGTACAATTTGTAGTTTTTCACTTGTGTGGTCTTGTGGGGTAATGGAAGATTCTCCAAGCAAATTCAGTGGGGTAGCTGTTGAAATGCTACTGTTTTGCAGAAATTGCCTCCTAAGGAGAACTCTACTATTAATCCTTTTCATACCAGGGATAATTCATGGTATCCTAACCGAATACTAAGTTACATCATTACTTGAAAGCTACAGTGAAAGAAAAAAATTAAAATTACATATTGGAATAGAAAATGTTAATGGTTCAGGGTGAAATTCTCAGTCTTTAAGAAAGATGGTGTTACAGTTATTTGTGCAGTTTACTCATATTCCCGTGCCACATGTCACAGAAAAGACTGCAAGATATGCCCAAGATACATCAGAGATTTTCAGAGGAGCTTCACACTTGCCTAAATGTGTGGGCCCTTCTTATTCATAGCACAGCTCAATCAGCCTCCAGGCTGAACAAAAACCAAAACAACAACAACAATAACAACAAAATAACACACCACCAACAAAATAACAACAACAACAACATAAACAAACAACAAACCAGAATCATAAAGCATAAAACACTTTTCAGGTACATGACTATTTTTTCAACATTGTCATAACATTTTCTTTTTCCTTTCCTTTTCCCTTTTTTTTTTTTTTTTTTTTTTTTTCATGAGTAGCAGATTGCCGCTGCAGCTGCTGAATATTCTTGCAGAAATATAAAGCCAAATAATTAAAATGTACCATATCTTTAGGTAAAATAAATAAATAAATAAATAAAACCTTATAACAGAGCCTTGTAATAGTAAATAATTGCCACCTTATTTTTGTTTAGTGTTCTCAATATCACCTACAGTAATTTAAAGGCAAAGAAGGTCAGGTTAGCAAGCTTTTCCCTTTTCCTAATTTTATTTTCCTATTATTTTACAAACTCTCTTTACATCAAATAGACACACATACACTACAACTTGTTAGTCTCCAAATTACTTTTAAACTTGGGACTGGCACATTTATGCTACTTAAATAATTATAGACTTTTGACATGGAATTTAAAAATGCATGTCAGTCAAAAAAGGGGATATTATTTTTCTCATTTACTTTCACTATTGACATATGGCATGGGAAAAACAAGTGGGGTACTTGTCATAAGGCTTGTTATTTGCTAAGTAACAGAATGGAATATAACTTTCAAAATACTTTGAATTTTTTTTGTTTCTCTTTTTGGACTTGTTGATCAGGCAGCTGTCATGCTATATATTCTACTCAGATTAATTTAGACTGAAAATTTGGGTAATAATGCACGTATGATAAAACCATTACAAAGAAAGAAACTTTCCCTCCAACTTTATTGGGGTCAATAGTCTATAAATTTTATTATTATTTTTTTGTGCATATCAGTAGTGTCTGTGAACACAACCATATACTGCGCCTCTGCTGAGAGCACAATGAAAAAAAGACTCTCCTAAAAAGCTTGTTATTGGAAGCTGTCCATACAGAAGTAACTTTCCCAAATAAAGTCAGTTTTAACCAAGAACACATTTTTGCCATGAGGAAGCCATGCTGTAAGAAGCTGACAGAATGAATCAGCCAATTTTGACAACTGTTTTGTTCTGACCAGTGACCACTGGTGAGGTGTTAGGGAAAATACAGAAAAATAGTCATGTACAGAGTGGTTCTTACTCGCAGCTCTTTCTAATCAGCCATACAGGTACTTTCAAAGTTGGGAGTTAAACCCACCTAAGTTGTCCAGACCTATTCTGAATACACGTATTTATTATGTCTATTATAACCTGTAACAACATTCCAGTTCATTCAAAGTTTATTTCTTTCATAAATAACTTCTTTCAGATTGCTACTTCTAATACAGCTACAAGAACACTTAATGAAGTGATTGGCTTCCTTTTTTGAGCAAAATTATCCCATTCAAGTCATCCTCTCCACAGACCTAGTCATTTGATAGACTTCTACCATAACTTTCTCCATTACATATTTTACAAAGTGGGGAATCCTATTTAATATCTATTTAGATGGATATCATTTTTTACCTATGAATAAACTTCATGCTTTCTCTGCTCTGTCCTGTTGAATTAGGTTAGAAAAAAGTATTCATGTACAGCTATTCCAGATGTTTCCTATCAGGCAAGCTGAAATATACGGTAAAACCAATATGGCAAATGGTAGAGGTAAAGGAAATAAGTAATGCAATACTGGACAGCACCTTGCTGTGATTTTCCCTATCTTTTCTTGCTTTCCCTTCTGTCTACTGTAAGCCTAAAAGCACTTGTAATTGATACACTCCTATTTTTGGTCATTAGAGATAACTTAATTACATGTACTTTTGATAGCTTGAAAATAAATGTTTCAAGGTCTCAAACAAGTTATGAACAAGATCCACTTATGGCAGGAGTTTTGGAGTCTGAGTTACGAGTTATAAGTAACAAAACTCACTGTGAAAAGCCAAGTGGCAAATTCACTAAGACTAAGAAAGGATAGAAAATACAAGATGCATAATTCATAACTTGATTTCATGTGGCTCTTAATGCCATTGTTTTACCGAAGGAAGTATTTTCTCCTGACCTACTAGAAGAATGAGCATGGTTTCTGTGTATATA
The DNA here is from genome assembly GCF_011077185.1 of Oxyura jamaicensis. Classification (NCBI taxonomy): domain Eukaryota; kingdom Metazoa; phylum Chordata; class Aves; order Anseriformes; family Anatidae; genus Oxyura; species Oxyura jamaicensis. The sequence continues at coordinate 50,012,610 of NC_048893.1, read as the reverse complement.
AAAATGAGCAAAGAAGTTCAAGTAAATCCAAAAGGATCCACATGTAAGTCACACTCTAAGTTGCTTACAGGTGAAAACATTAAGTCTCCAATTTGTATATAGCCGGGTGTGCAATGATCTTATAGTTCTTATCTAAAGATTAAATAAATAAATAAATAAATAAATAAATGAATGAATAAATAATTGTCTGTGGCATTAATCCGCAGTGGGTATTAAACCCTTTTATGTCAGGGCTATGTCTGAATTGATTTTATGAGTTATTTTCATTTCTATGACACCCTACACTTCTAGTTATGACTGTCTGAAAGAAACTGAGCTTTCCCAGATGATTGTAGATAAACGTTACTTATTCTTTGCAAGGAATAAATACCTTTTCTATCCTCGAGGAAAACAAACAAACAAAAACCAAATAAACAAACAACAACAACGAACAACAAAAGCCCAAACATTATAGTAGTTCTGAAATACATATTTCTGTGGCTTCACAACAGTTGTCAGGACTGGAGATACAAATTTCATTCTGAGCTTTATGGGTATTTTCAGATATATGTACATTTTCCTGCATATAGGTTTCAAAGGCTCTTATCTCCTGAGTGCAACTTAGTGTAGTCATAACACTGCTATAATTTTGGACAACAGGCTACCTAGTTCAGGAATACAAGAAGATAAAGCCATTTTTCTTCTGCATTTTTCATTGTGGTGCCAACTGTGGCTAAACCAGAACAGATACTTTACCTAATTAGATGTATTTAAAGAAATGATTTTCTCTAAGAAAGGCTTTAAAGCTAAGCATATAATTAGTCTATGCTATAATTAAGCTGTGAATTATAGATCAGTTGGCCTATAGCTAAGAGTGCTAAGAGTATTAATTTATATTTTTATCAACTTTTTAAATACGTTTTGAGTACAATGGATCCACATTTTCATGTGCAGGTACTATGCAGAGAGTCTGAGAAACTGAGGAACTTCTTTGTAGACTATTTCATTTTAATTGGATTTTAATTAAATTGGAGTTGTCTCTCTGTAGGTGCCAGAATATCACTTTACCAAAACTGATATGTAGTAAATGGGTTTCCTTTGATATCAAATAACATGCTGGGTTAGATGCCTAGGACCTTTGTAATGTTAGCTAGATTCTGTTTTGTTTTGTGTGTTATGAACAACTCCAAAATTATTTCCTGATAGTAGTAGAGGTACACAAGGAAGGAATATACCATGTGATCCAGAGGTATTAAAAGCCCTAGGGAAAATAAAAAATAATGTAATATTTAATTTATATATATATATATGTATAAATGCCAAAATACTCCTGGTAGCATAAGCAAGATTCAAAGTCTTCCAAGGCAGCCTACCCATCAGACTACAAATTCAAATTCACTCTGTGCCTCCTCTCTGGTCCAATGAAACCTGAACTCTTATTCAACTGGGAACATCTTCAAAAGAGATGCAGACTGTCTTCCTACACTTCAGGAGTCTACAGCCTGGTGACTAGTACATGCACTTTGAAGGTGGAAGATGCAGATCAGAGATTTCAGTAAAAGGATGGGACCAAACACGGGAGTCCAACCAGCTCAGTGGGTGCACTAAGTAAACAGTAAACTTACATACAGCTTACATACACAAACTCTAGTATTCAACATACTACATGGGAAACATGGGAAGCACTTCTCATATCTCTTCTCCATCTGTGGTCTAAAACTGACCTACTTTAGATTTGCAGTGTTTGAAGAGAGTGGTCCTGCCATGTTCTATGTCCTCTAGAAGTGTTTTTACTGGATTAAGCTCTTGGGGTGATTCACTCCCCTAGTTTCTCAATCTAAACGGAGCTCAGACATGATCTAAGTGCTGAACTATGTAAGCCTGCAACTACAGGACAGTTCTGGGCATGTGCAGTGACTTAATAGGTACTGAAGAGATTTAACATCAGAAGTTGAGAAGCTTATAGAGATTAGTTGTCTCCAGCTCAGGAGGTGAGTCAGGACTTTACAATCACAATTTCCCCTCAGCAGCCCAAACTTACTTTCTTCTAGTACTTAAATCTTGTACTAGAACTTGCCTTGAAAGCTCTCTTTATCTAAAATTAAACAAAATAAAAAACCCTACCATTATAAAGTAGCAGGATTCCCCCCTCCCCCCCTTTTTTTTTTTTTTTTCCCAGTAGTCAACTGCAGAAACATCTTTCTTTAGAGAACAAACCATAGTAGCACATGAAATGCTCATCAGTAGAGCAACATCTCATCAGCCATATTCCTTCACCTATGACCTTTTTCATCTGGGTAACAGCAATATAGCAATACTTAACCCTTGCATTTAAGTAGAGAAAATGTGTATAGAATCAAGAAAAATGCAGCAGGCACATGACGTTGGGAATATGTTTGCTTGATAGTATGACCAGTTTTACTGATACTCAACCCCCAAGCTAATTCACTTCAGTGCCATTATTTTTTGAAATAACTGGGACATGCAGTAATGTAGAAATCTGCCAGAAGATGCTGTCTAAAATTAAGTCACATATGTGCTGATCATCATCACTGCATATAGCTAAAGAAATTTGATCTTTTAAGGGTGCTGAATAGTAATCAGAGAGAAACTTTGTAACAAGTCATCACACAATCCTTAAAGCTTCTATATGAAAACTCACTTTCTAAATAAACTCCAAGCCAGCTGGAACACATTTGGATATTAGTTCAAATGATCCAGGAGGTATAGAAATGATGACCTTTATTAATTTCATAATTGTTTTTGAATCTTCACCCTGGGGAAAAAAAAAAAAAAAAAAAAAAGTAAAAAAGAAAAATAAATTGTAGTTCTCAGTTGTCTGGAGTTCTGGAGTTCTTGCCACTGCCACTGGCTTCAGCAAGCTTTTCTTTGATCATTACATCTACCCTGAAATCCACATATCTCTTTAAGTGCTTTATTTCAAAGTCATTCATGTTTGGAAGTGGCGGGTCAAGCTCTTTATTGTGACAAATATAAAAGCAAACCCTCAGAATGAAATTATTTAAATGAGTCCTCAAATCTTCATAAATCTCTTTTTAGAGACTCTTTTATTAGAGTTTTAAAGACATTATTGCATGGGAAGAGGAGGTTCCTCAAGCACTGAAGTTACCAGACAAAACATAGTCTGAGATGAAATCAATGTGCACATGACTCTGAGTCTGTGGGTTTTCTGTCCTTAGAAGAAAGCTCAGATAGATGGCATATTGTTCTCAGCACACAGGTTCCTAAATGTCATAGATCAATAGCATGTTAATTAAATTAATTGCATCATATAAGTGCACTTCAGATAAATTTATTTGCTTGTGCTACATTAATCTGAAACCAATAATACTGATTATTCTTTAATTCTTACAATTGATGGTATAGTATTTTAAAACCTACTAATTCTTCTTTCTAAATCTTCTGCCACATTGTTAGTTAGCTTGGGATCAGTCACATATATATATATTTCCGTCTTTATTCAAGCTGAAGTCTGCTGGGAAGGGAAAATGAAACTTGGAAAATCAAAAGGATCTGAAAGTAGATAAAAGAACATTTTCTTTTTAAGGTGCATTTCTTTTTTGTCTTCTGATTTTTTAAGATCTTTACCACAGACTGATGTTCTCAAACCACAGGCTATTGAACTTCCTAGTACAAAGATCCAACTGGTACTGAATAATCACACAGAACTTTTGTTTGATCTCTTCAACATAAAGCTTTTAAAGTCATGATGCTGAGCCTGCTGCCTACCTTGCTGACCAATACTGTACCACTTCTTCCTTGTACTTCCCTGCCAGTCTGCACACATTTATTGCCTCTTGCCTTGTCTTACATTCAGTCACAAACTTTTTGATGTAGTTACTTGTTTCTGAAGTGTTATCCTAAGTATTACCATCGTGCAAATAGAAAACAAGACTTACATTAAATCACTTGCTCTTTCCTTTTTGCAACAATAGAAAATGTGTATAACATGGTTCTAGCATGGTACTTCAAGATAACATATCTGCATTTGAAGGTAATACCAATGCAAATGTTTTTAATATAATAAAACAAGTTCTTTAAATATTCATCACTGTGAAAGTTGGAATCAATTTTTTTGTGTGTGTGTGTTTGTATGAGAAAGTCTAAAATATCAGTGAAATGAGAAATTCATACACAGAAATACTATATGATCCTGAAAAGTGAGTAAAATTGAGACAAGCAATAATTAAACATTTAGTAATCTCTGTTTCTTATTTAACAAGATTCCATAGGACTATGTTTCCTCAATATATGCCTAATGCCTCTGAGTCTGACTCTTAAAGAAATAATGTAATCACTCACCCAAGTATAATCTATATTAGAGAAATATCTCTCCTGGATTCCAGAAACAGCAAGTACATGATTAGATTCTAAAATGCTGTAATTTTTTATAGAATCACAGAATCATTTAGGTTTGAAAAGACCTTTAGGATCACCAAGTCCAACCATCCACCTAACACTAGAAGTTCACTGCTAAACCATGTCCCTAAGTGACACATCCATACATCTCTTAAGTATCTTCAGGGATGGCAACTCCATGACCTCCCTGAGCAGCTTGTTCCAATACTTAACCACCGTTTCCATTAACAAGTCCTTCCTGATATCCAGTCTAAACTTCCCCTGGTGCAACTTGATTCCATTGCCTCACATCCTATCACTTGTCACTGGAAAAAAAAAAAAAAAAAAAAAAAAAAAAAAGACCAATACCCACATTGCAACCTCCTTTCAGGTAGTTGTAGAGAATAATGAGGTCTCCCCTCAGCATCCTTTTCTCCAGACTAAACAGCCCCAGTTCCCTCAGTTGCTCCTCATTTATCTTATTTTTTAGTCCTTTCACCATCTTTATTACTATTCTCTGCACGTGTTCAAGTTACTCAAGTGTTACTACTGTGGTGTTCTTGTAGTGAGGGCCCCAAAAATGAACAAGATGTGGTCTCATCAGTGTTGAGTAGAAAGGGACAATCACTTCCCTAGTCCTGCTGACAACACTGTTTCTGATACAATCCAGGATGCCGTAGGCCTTCTTGGTCACCTGAGCATACTGCTGGTTCATGTTCATCTATCTGTCAACCAGCACCTCAAGGTCCTTTTCTTCTAGCCAGCTTTGTAGCCATTCTTCCCCAAGCCTGGATCTCTGCATAAAGTTGCTATGACCCAAGTGCAGGACCTGGCATTTGGCCTTGTTGAATGTCATGTGATTGGATGTGGCCCATTGATCCAACCCATCCAGATCCTTATACAGAGGCTTCCTATCCTTAAGGAGATCAACACTCCCACCCAACTTGGTGACATCCACAGACTTACTGAAGGTGAACTTGATCCCCTCGTCAATATTGCCGTTAAAGATATTCAACAAAATTGACCCTTATACTGAGCCCAGGGGAACACTGTTTGTGTGACCAGTCACCAAACATATTTAACTGTTCACAACAACCATTTGGCCTGGACATCCAGACAGTTTTTTACCCAACAAACATCCATCCAAACCATGAGCAGACAGTTTCTTCAGGAGAACTCTCTAGGAGACAATATCAAATGCCTTGCTAATGTCCAAGTAAACAACATCCACAGCCTTTTCCTTCCTCTACTAAACAAATCATCTAATTGTAGAAGGAGATCAGATTAGTCAAGCAAGACCTCCCTTTCATAACCCCACACTGATCAGATCTGATAACCTGGTTGCCCTGTACGTGTTGTGTGATGGCACTCAAGATGATCTGCTCCATGACCTTCACCGTCACCAAGGTCAGACTGACATGCCTCTAATACCCTGGATCCTCCTTCTTGCCCTTTGTATAGATCAGTATCACATTCATCAGCTTCCAGTCAGATAGTCCTTGGTTACCAGGACTGCTATTACATTTTTGAAAGTGGCTTGGTGAGTACTTCTCTTTGCTCCTTCAGCACCCTTTGAAGGATCCTATCTGTCCCTGTAGATTTGTGGGTATTCAAGTGGTTTATGAGGACACAAAAAACTTCCCCTTGGATTATAAGGGCTTAATTCTGCTCCCTGTCTTTATCTTCCAGCTCAGTGGGCTGGGTATCCTGAGAAGAATTAGTCTTACTAATACAGACCAAGACAAAGAAGTCATTAAGTACCTCAACATTTTCCTCATCTCTCATCACTGTTTTCCCCTGCATCCAATAAAGGATGGAGATTCTACCTATTCCTCCTTTTCTTTTTTATGTACTTACAAAAACATTTTTAATTGTCTTTTACTGTGGTAGACAGGTTGTAATAATGAATTGTCACATATAGCTGTATTAAATTATATCAAGAGTTGCTGTCTTTGTAAAATGAGCTTAGTCTGCTACATAAAGCACTATTATGAATTTAAGTGCTAAAAAGGGTTTACAAGAATCCCTTATCTTCAAGTCATCTGCCATTCAGGAACTTCTCATCTGAAACATTATCAATACCCCATTAATTATATCTGGAATTTACTATCCCAAAGGATAAATATATGAGAAAAAGCTTTTTGTTGTTGTTTTTGTTTTAAACTGTCTGCAGAAATTCTAATTCAATTCCTCTATTGACATGACTGTACAGCTGCATTAAATGAAATGACATAATAATATCTGCTAAGCCACTTATTTCCAGTTAGAGTAGTTAGCAATATAAATATTTTAGCATTTGCTTTATTAAAACACATAATATTCTACTAGGATTTATAAAAAGACTAAAGATAAAATGGATGATTCAATTTATTGTAATTCTCTTTTCTACTTATTTAATATTTGCTGTTTGAAAAACTGTGGGTTTACAATCTGCATGAAAACTCAAAACTGCAATCCAAGTGTGAGATAGAGACTCAAATTGGGAATGAGGAAAAGTTGTCTTGTGTTAATAGAAAACATTACAACATTAAAGAGAAGTTTGTTGCAGAAATTTTCACATTGTCTGCCTCCCTTTATTGCTTTCTGTCACATTCTTATGTGGCATTTTTTATGTATTTATTTAAAATTTATTTATTTATGTTCTGAAAGAATGGTACACGTGCATCAGGATGTTGTTGAACTTTTTATGTTCATACACAGAAGTTCTTTTACATCCCCTATTTATTATGCCAGAAAACTAAGTGTTCCAATCAGGAAGTAACATTTATTTGTGTGAGGAGATGGCACCAGAGAATGGCAATTGTCACTGCATATTATTAATATATGCTTGTTATTCAAATTCAAAATAACAAAACTTTAATTGGAGTAGCATGAAATTTCATTATGTAATTGTACTAAGGAAATAACTCCACATTAGTTCTTCACCAAATGTCCTCTCCTCTACAGAAGCCGTTAATTGGTTGTAGAAGAATATCCTACTAGAGTCATTAGGTATACTATTCATTTTCTCTGTAGCAATATGGTCTGATCAAAAGGAAGGATGCTTGGCTAGAGTTTCTATACCTGGCAGTTACAATAGCTATTAGAGCTAATTTTTTACCTCTATTTTTTTTTTTTTTTTATTTCTTTTACTTTTATTCTATTTTTAAAAACCATTTAACTATATATTGTTTAGTTGCAGTCTTTCTTTTTTATCCTGTATTTCTTAAGCTATGGCCTTAATTATTTATTTTTAATTACAAATCAAAGCCATTTTGAATCAGATGTTCAAAAAAACTCTACAATGCAAAAAGGAGACCGTTCATTTTTGTATTATCTCTCGTCTTTTGTATTATACCAATTACTGTGGTAAAGTACTTGGTACTTATACTGAGCTAAAAGAAATGGACCCCCAAATTGAACATGGCATTCACTTCCTGTAGCTTCAGCCATTTAAAAGGCAGATACTGTCTTATCTTTTAAGCTCTCTCTACAGCAAGGGATACCTGTAGAAGGTGGTTCATTCCACTGCAAGGTTCATATCTAACACATTGTGAATCATACTTGTTCTTCATTAAGAAAATCTGGGTGACTGGGTAGGTTGGTGCTTATGTTTTAGGCTGATAAAATGAGGAGTGATAAATTTCACCCTGTTGATCTGAACCCAGCAAGGATATAAAGACAATCATTTGTATTACTATCTCACATTTATAAACAGGTACATAAATGTAATTACATTATTGTTTTACTCAGATTGACGTAGAATACTAAATTTATTTTCTCTTTTGTTCTGTCAGTCCCAGTTTGTGTCAAATGGCAAACTGTGAAACACAGATTACCTTTATTCTTGCCTCCTTGTGACATGATTTATGTTGAAAAAATAGTTACAAGATAATTGTTTTTCTGTTCGTTTTTTTCTAAGCAGTAAAGTTTGCAGGAATGAGAAACTTGTACATGATGGCTGTGTTCTTGCACCAGATAATGTGATAACATTTATCTCTCTCGCTGCTAAATGACACTCTCCCTATTCTCACCTGCCTTATTTGAGGCTATTAAATAGTTCAATAATTTAAAAGAGTTTTCAGTTTCAGAAAAATTAGAAGAAAGTTGCCAATTTAATGGGATCAAATTTTAAAATATAACTGAGCTGTGAGGTTAAACTGTATATTTATATTCAATGTAAATTAAAGAGGATGAAAACCAAAAGACTTTGAAAAGTCTATTTCAGTCTTTAAAAATTTAGTTAGGGAAGAAGCTTGCGTTGCATATTACTGCTTGGAAATGACACTTGTTGTTCGGCAGTAGCAGAATTATTTGCATTACCTCTAGTCAGAAAATAAAAACACTTCAAATAAGGGAAAGATTTTTTCTTCCTTTCTTCTGTTTGTTGCTCACTCATTGTTTTATTCAGAACTGCTGTGCATACAGGATCACCAGTTAATATGTTTGATGACTAAATAGTACATTGCAAACCTTACAATTCATATCATTGTAAACGCATCACTTTGCCAACGTGAACATAGCAAAATAGCATTTTAAAAGTAAGAAGAGATAATAAACATCACCCACTCTTGTTTATACTGCAGTAGTCAGTGCTTATTATTGTTCTGTGCAAAACACTAAGAAAACAATCATTTCCAGGATGCATAAAAGCAGTGTAAATATTAGCAGGTGTATTTAGTGCTATTAACCTGACTGTAAAGAGCTTATTTGCACAGAATGTTCAGGAAGAAACTCTTATTACTTGGCAGTGTTACTGGACAATATAGTCTTTAAACAAACCCTGAAATCACTAACTAAAACCTAACTGTGCATGGAATGAAAACAGTGTTTAAAAGCCTGGTAAAATAGTCTGAACAGGACCAAGCATCTTTATGCTACTCAGTTATAATGAAAGTAGAAAACCTCACTGCAAAATGAGTTTCTTTTGATGAAAACCACATTACCATTACTTTTAGACACAAAGATAGGCATTTCTGGATAGAACTCAATTTCTCAGCAAGGCACTTCATAACCTGAAACATAGCTGGAAATTGAGTGAGTGAAGTCAGATTCACTAGATTGCTATCATTACCATTCTGAATTACTGATTTTAATCAATACCTCTTTCTATTATAATCACTAACAATTGGTTTGCAGATAAGATTTTTCACTGTCCATATTTATACAGCTGGAGCTGGCTATAGTTGTGTAACTCAGTCTTGTATAATTCTGCTGTTGCTGCATAAGAAGATCAGAAAGAACCAATGAAGAACAAATGAGTATTTTTCAAAGAACGTGGGAAATAAGTGTTTTTTGGTTTGCTTTAGCTTGCTTTTTGTTCTTATTGTTTTCTTTTTTTGCTTTGTTTTCCCTGGCAACAGTAAATTCAGTTGTTTGTGGGCTATAATGAAGCAAAGAAAAAAGAAGAAACAATGAAACAAGTATTGATTAAATAGATACTAATTCCAGAACATTTTTTTGGGAAAAAAAAAAAAAAAAGATGAAAAAGATGAAAAAGATGAAGATACCACTGTTCTGAATGGAAAAATATATATAACACCAATTTTACCAGTGTTTATAATGGCTACAACTACTAGGTAAATAAGTCAACAACTGGGAAAATCCACAGGCCAGCAACCACTGATCTTTTCTCCCTGATAGCAGAAATAATTTATCACTTGGTATAAATAACTCCTAGTTCTCCAGTTGGAATGTTTTTATACTCAATATTTGAAATGAAGACAGCTAAGAAAACCTGTCTTTTTTTTTTTTTTTTTTTTTTTTTTCAATAATACACTACAGTAAGCTACTCCTGACTCAATTCTAACTCTAATAGAAAAAGTAAAGTAGTACATGTGACTGAACTATGAGCTACCTTTTATCTTCTGTTTAAATATGTTAAACTAGGATAAGGGTTTATAAGATATAGTATGATATATAAGAATAGTATGATATCAACTTTAAAGAGACAGTGGAAATTAGAAAATAATACAAAAAGATTAGGAAAAAGATATTTAAAATCAATTTAAATAAAATAAATAAACAAATAAATAAGAAACCAGAAGGCAAGAATAACTAAGTAAATAATGATAATGACGATAAACCTAATGTTTATATCTGTCCTCTGGAAACTAAAAAGACAATCCTAGGGAAGGGAAGACAAAATACTTCAAATTTGAAGAACAAAACAACCCTCCCAAACAATCGCTACCATCAAAAACAACACACCTCAACCTTGCAAACTGGAAGCATTTCTGTGAACATCAGTTTTCACTCAGTATGTTTAATATTTTTCTAATAAATAATAATCATAAAAATCTGATATTCTTTCACTCACACAGCAGAATAGTTAAAGCAATTCCATGCCCACTTACAGGCAGAGATTTCTTCACTGTTCCATTTTTTGAAGCTGTTGTCAGCTATAATTAAATCAAATATGAGATATCTGCAAGTAATGATGGAGAATTTCATAAGGTGAACCTTATAAATCACAAAATTGTTAAGTTACCTGAAAATTTCAAGCAATTTAATCTACAAATCTGACCATGAATTTTACAAGAGCAAGTATTTTTTCAATAGCTGAGGCAATGGAGTATTTAACAAAAAAATCAGAGCCTAGATCTTCAGTATCTCTGAGTAATTGATTTTGAACACCAATATGAAATGCTGAAAATGATATATATATATATTTTTTCTGAAAAAGAAAAAAAAGGAAAAAAATAGTCTTCAGTTAAGACCTGAGTATGCATTTAAGTTATTAGATCCATTAGAACATCATTTTACCTAATAAAAGGTAATATTTATTTAAACATCAGGTAAATGCAAAGGGCACAGAAAAGAACTATTTTTGTTATCATCAAACATAAGAAGAACATTCAAAAGGAAAAATCCTTGTTCTATCTTAGGAGTCAAGTATAACATTTTGAGGTCAAAGTTACTAAAAAAGACATTGTTAATATGTTGTCACATCTTGACCCTCAGTACACCCAGTTCTGCAAAATACCAGGAGATAATTTTGACATGCAATTACCTTCAAGAGTTTGTTCAAGCAGCTAAATGTGGTTAGAAGCCATTTTCTCCATTAAAGCATCCACACTTCAGATTTCAGGATGAATTTGGAAAACAAAACCTATGCAACATGATAGAATATTTTGGAATCTCGGATAAACTTTTTATTGCATTCAGTTTTAGGGGGAGTTTACATTTAACTGAACAGGTTTCACCTGTTTTAAACTGTAAAGATAGTTTTGTCCTGTGTAATGTACTTCCTTTATTACTATCCTTTCTTTGTACTGACAAACAAACCACTAATTTCAAGTGCCTTATTTGGAGCTATTACATAAAAAAAAAAAAAAAAAAAAAAAAAGCACATAGTAGAATATGGGCTCAAAACCGAAGAATTGAATCTGATCTGAAACATATGAAGACAAGGGTTGAGTTATTTATTTATTTATTTGCCAGACTAGGGCTTTTGTATTAGAGCTGAGTCAAGCTCATATCTACATCCCCTCAGTGTTCAGAAAACAGAAACTTAAAAGACTTATAATAAAAAGTGGGAAGGATATATACAGAGGAAAATTAGGAAAATACTCATCTTATTTCATGTACCTAAAATTAATAAACCATTCTGACTTTCTCTGCTAAAATTTCAGTGATATTCTTGGCTGTAAATGGAAATCTATTTCACAAAATCACAGAATTGTCTAGGCTGGCAGAGACCTCCAAGATCACCAAGTCCAACCTCTGACCTAACACTAACAAGTCCTCCATTAAACCATATCACTAAGCTCTACATCTAAATGTCTTTTAAAAACATCCAGGGATGGTGACTCAACCACTTCCCTGGGAAGCCTATTCCAGTGACTAACAACCATTTCAGTAAAGTTCTTCTTAATATCCAACTTAAACCTCCGCTGGCGCAACTTTAGCCCATTCCCCCTCATCCTGTCACCAGGCACATGGGAGAATAGACCAACCCCCACCTCGCTACAGCCTCCTTTAAGGTATCTGTAAAGTGCAATAAGGTTACCCCTGAGCCTCCTTTTCTCCAGACTGAACAATCCCAGCTCCCTCAGCCGCTCCTCGTAAGGCTTGTTCTCCAGACCCCTCACCAGCTTTGTTGCCCTTCTCTGGACTTGCTCAAGAACCTCGATGTCCTTCTTGTAGCGAGGGGCCCAAAACTGGCCTCACCAGAGCCGAGTACAGGGGACAATCACTTTCCTAGACCTGCTGGCTGCACTGTTTCCTATGCAAGCCAGGATGCTGTTGGCCTTTTTGGCCATCTGAGGACACTGCTGGCTCATATTCAGCTATCAACCAATACTCAGCTATCAACCAATACTATCAACCAATACTCCTAGGTCTTTCTCTGCCAGGCAGTTTTCTAACCCCTCATCTCCCAGCCTGTAGAGCTGCTTGGGGTTGTTGTGCCCCAGGTGCAGGAACTGGCACTTGGCCTCATTGAACTTCATACAGTTGACCTCAGCCCCTTGGTCCAGCCTACCCCAATAGTCCTGCAGAGCCTTGCTACCCTTGAGCAGATCGACACACGCATTTCCAGTCGATCACACGTGTCATCTGCCATTGTTCTGGTAAGATTTACTGATACTCTAGGAAAGAACAATGCCATGAAGGAATTAGTTTATAAAAAACTTCTATTCTAGTTGATTACACTTGGCATGTTTGCAATTATTATTATTATTATATTATTATTATTATTAACCAAATAAAGTCAATTATTGATCTAATAAGGAATCAAGCGCAATATTCCATATTTTCTGCTAAAAATGTTGTTTCTGAGCAGTAACGAAGAGAATTCACTCTTCAGAGGGCCAGATCTTTGTGGTAGCAAACAATTTAATTTTACCTCTAAACATAACAAAGCGCATGACTACAAAAAGAAGTTAAAAAAATTGTCAGTTGCTTTACAGTAAAAACAAATCCTTTTGGTAAAGATCATACAGCCTTTGGATACAATATTTTGCTGTTATATTTTTGGATATATATTTTGCTGTTCCAGAAAATGAATTTCTTGTTTCATATATTAGAATGAAGAATAAACAATCTGCCTTTCCAGGTTTTGTCCATTCTGTCAATAGAAATGAGATTTGTAGTGTACTTAATTAAAATGAGAGGTGTTTTTTTGTTTGCTTGTTTGTTTTTTTCCTTTCACCATGACATTTAGCCAATGCACAAAGGCATGATCATACACAAACAAACAAACAAAAACTGTATATTTTCCTCAGGTTTACTGGAATCTTTATGTTAAGCAAGTGTGCCCATATCACATATGAAATTTGACACAGAGAAGACCAGTATGTTGCCAAGGTCCCACAAATCTGACAGTAAGTGACTATTGCTCTAATTGTTCTAACAGTTATATCCAAGTATTAAAAAAAAAAAAAAAAAAAAAAAAAAAAAAAGCCTTAATGAAAATTAGGTTGGAATAGTTAATGAAACATTATGGAAGATCTGAACAGAAACCAGATACGTATGTAGAACTTAAGTTCTACTGGCCAAGGGTAATGGAATAAGTCATATAGTTTTGGCTCACAATAAGGACAAACCAGGTCAAGACAATTTAATTTCCTCTGTGAAAGAAGAATCATATTTGATTAAAAAAAAGGAAGAACTATATGTCATAATGTCATATATGCATTCATAAATTTTTGGCTCTCTTTTACTTGACAATTTCAGAAACAAGGAAGAAAAACTTGCTATAGATAAGAAAACATTAAGCTAGTTGGAAAACTGATTTGGAAAAGACTAGTCTGATACATAGTAAATAAACAGTTAATGATGAAACTGAAGTCATTTATCTGATGATGACTATAGAGTTTTGTTTTGGACTAGTACCATAATTGTCATTTAATCAATTTTGAAAAACAGATTTTCAACATCAGTGCAGAAGGTGTTGCAAGTAAATCAGGTTACAAATCTTGATGGATTAGAAACACTGTCCAACACCACCCCAATATTACATAAAATGAGAAATGACAATGACAAGATTTCAAGAAAAAAATAGCCACCAGGGAGAAATTTAAAAATGATCTCATGTATATGTATAATTCTAGAGAGAACTGAAAGGAGTAATACTAAAATGATCCGTACTGGGTTCAAAGGTTCCCCTAACTTATCATTCTGTACCCAAAACTTGCCAATAAGAGCTGCTTAGGAAAAGTTTATGAAATAAGATGGACTGATCTTTCCCTAGTATAGTCTCTGAAATTGTTTATATTAAAACAGTCTTCCAATATGTAATAGTTTCACAAATGAATATATATTCTCAGCATCAGCTATGTACACAACTTTAAAATGTGTGGCACAAGTCTCAAGTTACAGTTTTAGGTTAAGTGACAAAAATAATCTTTTAATAATAAGTGGAGTTAAGTGAAGTTTCAAATCACTATCAGGAGAGATTTCTGTAACAGTAGGTTAGACAAATATTTATTAGGGATGTTTATTTGCTAATCTTCGAATGAGTCAGGGAATTAACCAAATAAACTCTTGAGATCTCTCTCAGACAAACTTTCTATGATTTTATATCTTCCCAGTTATCTTCCAAACATCTTTCAGATTGTTGTTGTTGTTTCTTTGGCAGAAAAGGTATGATGTGTTTTATGAATAAATCATGTGCAATATTTGGCTGAGGAAGATGAAGTGAGGAGGTCAGAGCTCTTCTCAGGTGGAAGATGATTCAGCAACACAAAAAACAGAAATAGATTGAAAAAAAAATCTGTTAAAAACTAAATGAACTTTAATATCTGTACTAGAGATGCAGATTGATTTTGAAAAAAAAAAATAATAATGAAGCCATAAGATGAATTAAATGAAAATTCACACTTCATATGGGAACACATCACAGTACTATCTCAGTGTAAGCTTAGAAGAAAGATACAGTTTTCATTCAATGAGAGTACTATCTCAGTGTAAGCTTAGAAGAAAGATACAGTTTTCATTCAATGAGAATTTTCTTCTCACCATTATTCAACACAATTCTGTGTTGAATGTGTTTTATTATCTTCTTTTACCTACTATGTTAATAAAATCTCCCCTTTTCTTAACTATGCTGGTATTCCATATTCTCTGTTGTAGGACCAGACTGTATATTTCTCCTGCATTACATGCCATCTTGTTAATAACTGAATTATTATTCAGCTGTCAAAACTGAAATAATTTTTGTGCTGGAAATCAGCTAAACACAATTATTTTTATTGCATTAGAATTATTTCATAAGCATTACCTAGACCACCACTAAAAGTATGAAATAATATATAAAATTAAACTACTAAAGGTTTCACGTAACATTTTCTTGAGCAATTGTTGGCACTCAGTGAGATAGCATATGTATATACTTCTCAATTTACTTGCATTGAAGAAAATTTGAAAAAGAAAATGCCAATGAAATTTTCATTTAGGGGAAATTTGCCTTTGTAATCCCTGAGGGAGGAAAAACAAACAAACAAACAAACAACAACAACAACAAAAAACACCTACTTTTTTTGTCTCATTACTTTTATAGAAGATTTTTCTCACTTCCGTAATTATGGAAAATCTTATGACAGAAACTGTGAACTAAACCCCACATTGACATTTGTACCTTGATGTTAATCATGGCTAATCAGGGCTGTCCCTGTAACACATAGCAACGATAGTTTTTCTAAACAAAAGTACACCCTAAAGCTCTTAATTCATTCTTTTATAGTCAGGATTTCCCCTGACAAGTTCAACAAGTTACAATTTTTTTCAGCTTGCTTTCTACAAAATGATTTTTTATAACTGAATAAAGCCCATATTTACCTTAATTGATCTTGTCCATTTCTGCTGTGCTTTCCCCATGATTATCAGTGTTTTATGTGATCTTATCATTCATGAAGAACAGTCATTTGTGAACGCTGCTTCTACACATATTTTTTCAACTCCACATCTATGATCTGCTTTGTTTCACAGTCCTTAGCCAGCAGACAAGTAATACATGATTAGCCCTCTCTCAGATATCTTATGAAAAAACTTGTTGCATATCAGGAAAGTTTCTGCAAACAATATCTGTATCAGTATTGATCTTATGGTGACATACACTAAGCTCATTATACTAAATTTTAAAGCATAACTTCAAAGTTGTTTATTTTATTCTTCCTTCTATCGTCACAGTTAATAATGCAAGGTTTGAGGAAAAAGATTGTAAGTAACATTACAGAGCTTCCATGCCTGTTATTAACATTACCTACTAAAAATTTCTGTCATACTATTATCACATATAAAATACTGATGTTGAGCTTGAGGTTTTTGTTGTTGTTGTTTGTTTGTTTGTTTTGAAACTTATCTATTCAATTGTAAATAACAGCTTCACAAAATGCTTTGAAGAAGTAATAACTTTTTTTTTTTTTCATAACAAATTCATTTATTTACCTTGATTCTCTACAGTAGTTTTGAACATTGTTTAGCTTTATTTTATAAATATTGTTTCACTGACATGATTGTATTGTTTCACTGAGATGATAAATGTAAGTGAAATATTCTCTGTTGGGTTCAGAGAAATCTAGAGAGGCTCACACTATGCTCTGTATTAAAAGTTCAGATGTCACTTTCCATGGAACTTATGACAAGTTGGTGGAAAATTGTAGCCATATTTTGGCTGTTAAATTAAGGGAAAAGATTGTCATTGCCAAAAACAATTCCCTCTGCAATTCTTTGCCTCTGTTATCTGTAACATTTTGCTTTTTATCTGTGTTCTCTCTTCATTGTTCTGATTGGCAAAGGAAGTACAGGTCACTCTGCAGTGGCACCTGAACACAGCTGCACAGGCTGTTCCTTGTAATGAAGAGCTTATTAGACAATAGTGAAAAATCAAAATGCACATTTCCTGGCATGTTGAAAGGTTTCACTTTCAACAGAAGGATAACTAATGCCAGGGGGAAAAGGAATCCTTCACATTCATATCTCTTTATAAAAGGAACTATTGCATAATTTTTGTCTGCAGTAAAATGTGTTGAGGTCTGATTAATAAGGAAGCTAACACAATGAGAGGAAAAATGTTTTATTGGATACAAAAAGTGTTCTGATCAAATGAAATACAAGCTACATCAATAATGGCTTGAAAGAGGCTATCTTACTGACTGCACCAAATGTGTCAGTTTTTTGAAGTCTGCTTAGGTACATTGCATGTGCATTTAATACTATAGCATTATATGTATCACTTGGTAAGGATTACAATACTGGACTGAAAACATAGTCATAGGCATCTGAGGGATATTATCAGTTTCTGGTGAGATATGAATTTGTTTCCCAAGTAGTTGGCTTCTGTCCAAAACAGAGATAGATTAATTAATTAATTAATTTATTTATTTATTTTTTTTTTCAGGTTCACTTATAATTTTTAGACAGACTGAGTGACATGCTTCACTATTGAGGATTTATACCCATTCTGCTTAACTGAGCTGTCAATTGTTTGAAGAAATACACCACCAAAAATCTTCTAAGAAACATCCATAGGTTGGGAACTTTATCTGAAAAATACCATTTCAGAAAGAAAAATAAAACAAAACAAAATTTGGGGAGGTAATTTCTGCAATTTAGCAAATTGAAATAGGTTGAAATAGTAGTAACCAAGTTTTTGTGCAGTTATGGCAGTTTTCATTTAACATTCTTCAAATAAAATCTGAGTTCCTTTTACTTTCTGTCCTGGTTTCAGTTAGGACAGAGCTATTTTTCCTCCTAGTAGCTGGTAGGGTGCTATGTTTTGGATTACAATGAGAAGAGTGCTGATAACATGCTGATGTTTTAATTGCTGCAGAGCACTGCTTATACTAAGCCAAGGACTTTTCAGCTTCTCACTCCATCCTGCTAGCGGGCAGGCTGGGGGTGCAGCAAGAGCTGGGAGGGGACAGACCCAGGACAGCTGACCCAAAGTGGCCAAAGGGGTATTCCATACCATCTGACATCAAGCTAAACAATATATAGGGGTGGCTAGCCAGGGTGGGGGGCCGGCTGCTCGGGGGTAGGCTGGGCATCGGTCAGCAAGTGGTGAGCAATGACATTGTGCATCACTGGTTTTGTACACACTATTATTATTATTACTATTATTATTTCCTATTTTAATAAACTTTATCTCAACTCACAGGCTTTACTTTCCCGTTTCTCTCCCCCATCCCAGAGAGGGAGGGGGGAGGGTGAGCGAATGGCTGTGTGGTGTTTAGCTGCCGGCCGGGTTAAACCACAACACTTTCCCATAAGGTAAAAAACAGATTTGCCCAAGGCTCATCATATCATCTCATAACTGTCATTGTTAAAGGTCTGTAAAATACAATCATAAACTTATTTTCTGATCTTTCTCAAGTCTTCACTCATATTTAGAAATCATCTCCCAATAACACTACATTGAAATTTTGACTTGTCCACATTTTTTATATTTTTCTACCTTTCTTTTCAACTTAGTTTTGCAATATAAGCAGAACTCAGAAGCTAAAGATGCTATGAGAAAGATTATTTTCTTCTAAGTCCAGAATGGGTCACTATAAGAAACTGAGATTTTCCACATGTACAGGTTTCAGAGGTAATATAAAGAAAATAGTACTAAGAAAACCTCTTCTGTGTTTAAACAGTGTGATAACATAAGTGGGTAATTGGCCTGAATATATAGGACTATCATGAAATGAATGACTTCCCATGTATATCAGAATCAAATCTATACCATGATCATTACATCTGCTTATGCGTGGTGGAGACAGGGTAGAGGGTCAAGTGATGCAATCAGACTTTAAGCCTCTGATTGAGAATGTTTTAATTAAATAATATTGCAGTATAATTTCAGAAGTTATATGAAAATCATTTGATCATTTAAACTGAATTTCCTTTTTCAGAAAATATTAGTTGGATTAAAAACAAAAACAAAACCCTTCAGTGTTATATTTGCTTCACAATACTCTAGTGCCTTCCTTTCTTACTTGAGGCTTGAAACAAATATTAAATCAAAGCTTCAAATTATATATATACATATAAACTATATATATATTGTTTAAGAGCAATACCTTTCTTTTCACTTTTTCACACATTGTTGCTTTCTGCTTCTCACACACACCCTTGCTTTGCATATTCCAGGAAATATGGAAAAAATAAAAAGCAGAGTTCTAGAAAATTCAGAGTTCAGGAAAAAATAAAGCAGAGTTCTAGAAAAATCCTTGTCAGTGTGAGCATTTCAGCTTTTAAGGTTTTGTTTTATATGCTGCTCCATAGATTCATAAAAGTTTTCCATTACTGTTGGAGATGATTCTTGTGAAAGATATGGCTGAGAATTCTGGTCCAGCTAAAGTCACCTAAAATTAGGTGTCTACTATGTGATGGTGCCTAAGATCCCTTAAATTAGAGTACTAGTACTTGATTAAGTTGTCTAGGCATAGGCATTTGGTACCACCTGAAGTGTGCTAGAGTTTACAGTTCCACCTACAATTTGAGGGACATCCTCCATTAGGTCCCATGACTCATGAAGACAGCTCACATCCAAGGGCAACTTGAGAGCTGGAAATGTGTTCAGGCAACAGTCAACATCCTAAACAGTACAGCCAGTATAGTTTTGAAACTGTTTAGCAGACCAATTACTCAACCACATAGAAGTGTGGGTAAAACTTTAATTTGAAGTTCCAAAAGCTACTAGTAAAATTCTGTCTTCAGGTATAGTAATTTAATAATTTATATATAGTAATAATATAGTACATATAGTAATTTAATAACCTATATATATTCAATACAGACATAATTTGGGTCTTTCAAGTACTCCAAATGTATCTCTATACTCTAGCCTATGATTAACATCACTACCCCATTTAAAACATTTATAGTAAGAGATCATTTTTGTGTTATGTTGGGTATTATGTTGTCTAGTGCTCATTGTCAAATATCTGAGCATCTTTTCTAGTTAAAAACACAATCCTTTGGTTACTTTCAGCTTCTAGAACATGTCTCATTACTAGATACAATGGCAGGTATTTGTCAGCTATACTGTCCATAGTTATTTGCTGTAAACTGTACATATATATATATTCATCTTAATCACTCCCCAAATTTTTGAGACTTTTCTTGGAGATAGTAAAAGATGAAAAGTGTATAATATTTTATCTGATTTGTTTCTGCAGTTTCACAACTCGTAATGAGAAAAGAAGTATCAGGTCATTTCATAGGACTTCAGGAAATAAGGCATAGAGATGGAGGGTTCACTCCTGCAAATCTTCCAATCTGATTACATTACCAAAGATACCAAGCTGGAATGATTTAATAAGCTTTCTCAAATAGTATACAATTTCAATACGACTTTTTCCAATAACCATGCTGGAATTAAAACTCCTATGGTTGAATGAAAATATTTTTAAATTTTAATTTAAGGTTTTCCCCATTTAAATTATGAAATTCCTGCTCTTTGAATTCTTACTGGTTGTGACTACTTGAAATAAAATAATGAACAACATAATGAATATAAATTAACATTACTATTTTAAAATCATAAGCCAAAATATTCAACTTACTTCTGAATTATGTAGAATACTTAAAGTGTAAAGTTTCATTGATCAGCACTGAAGCTTGATTAGATGAGTATTGAAATCAGCAAAGCATTCAGGCAGACTATCTGAAACTATAGAGTACTTGTAATAGTCTTCTATTTCAAATCATGTCTCAGACTCTTACAAACTGATATACAATAGACTGAGAGGAAAATTTTACTGTCTTGCAGAGATGATTTCCACTAGGTTCAAATTGGAGAGAAAATATATTTAGGAGGTATCTTGAACAGACAGTAGTAGATCATTGGGTTAATTGGAAGTGATGAAGTTATTTTATGTGGTAGAAAAACTAATGAAGATTTATTAACCTCAGGTAGCAAAGCAGTTTGAGAAAGCTCTAGAGAAGTCTGATAATCTGATTTGATCATTTCTTGGACATAAAGACTATCACTCAGGACAAATATCCAGTTCTCATTTGTGTTTCACGTTATATTAGTTATAGGTTTGTAAAAGTTCTGTGATGTGTCAAACTCCACTCCTTCATCTGGACAACGTAATTCTCAAATAAACAAACAGCCAATGAACAAATTTAATGTATGCCCATCATTAGAGAATAAATATATTAGGCTATTTATATTTCTCATATCCTCTCATCATTGTTAACAACGTATAACGTTGTAGTTAGGATGGTGATTGGCAGTGCAGAGTCCGGCTGGAGACCTGTGACTAGCGGTGTTCCCCAGGGGTCGGTGCTGGGTCCGGTCTTGTTCAACATCTTCATCAACGACCTTGATGAGGGAACAGTGTCCACCCTCAGCAAGTATGCCGATGACACAAAGCTGGGAGGAGTGGCTGACATGCCAGAAGGCTGTGCTGCCATTCAACAAGACTTGGACAGGCTGGAGAGCTTGTCAGGAAGAAATCAAATGAGGTTTAACAAAAGCAAGTGTAGAATCTCGCACCTGGGAAGGAACAACCGCATGTATCAGTACAGGCTGGGGGATGACATGCTGGAGAGGAGCTCTGCAGAGAAGGACCTGGGGTCCTGGTGGATGACAGGCTGGCCATGAGCCAGCAGTGTGCCCTGGTGGCCAAGAGGGACAATGGGATGCTGGCATGCATTAAAAGGAGTGTGGCCAGCAGGTCAAGGGAGGTGATCCTCCCCCTCTACTCTGCCCTGGTCAGGCCTCACCTAGAGTACTGTATCCAGTTCTGGGCTCCCCGGTACAAAAAAGACAGGGATCTCCTGGAAAGAGTCCAGCGGAGCGCCACAAAGATGATATGGGGCCTGAAGCATCTCTCCTATGAGGAAAGACTGAGAGACCTGGGTCTGTTCAGCCTTGAGAAAAGAAGACTGAGGGGGGATCTTATCAATGTTTATACCTACCTGAGTTGTGGGAAACAAAGGGATATGGCCAGCCTCTTTCCAGTGGTTTGTGGGGACAGGACAAGGGGCAATAGCCACAAAATGCAGCACAGGAAGTTCTAAACCATTATGAGGAAGATCTTCTTCACAGTGAGGGTGACAGAGCACTGGAACAGGCTGCCCAGGGAGGTTGTGGAGTCTCTTTCTATTGAGATATTTAAGACCCGTCTGGATGCCTACCTGGGCAACCTGCTATAAGGAACCTGCTTTGGCAGGGGATTTGGACCCAATGATCTCTTGAGGTCTCTTCCAACCCTTACAATTCTGTGATTCTGTGATTCTGCTCACTCATACAGAATTAGTGGAAAGGCAATTACAAAAACTATTCCAGAGATACTCTTAAAAGACTATCAATCTCCAGACACATTTTCAAAACTTCTGCTGACCAGTCTATATTCCTTGCACCTGAAGAGAAGTGGCTTTCTTTATCTGCTGCTTTTATCTTTAAATATTACAAGGAGATAAAAAATGTAGCCACTGAACTCTATTGTCCAGTTTTTACATTTCCTATTTATTTATTTATTTTAATGGTTTTTGTTTGTTTGTTTGTTTGTTTGTTTTTCCATTCAGTTGCATTAGATGACTTACTTCTAGAAATATTTCAAGTACCTTTTGCTTTGGTTTTTGCAATATGCTTATATCTGCCTGCCAGCCTTCAGGTCTTTAAAATAACAGGTATTTGAATAGTTCTATATCTCCTACAGCAGAAGACAAAGGCAAAACAGCAGTGAATGGATTGAAGGGGCAAAAACGTGGTACTAATTAGGTCAGTGTAGTGTTCCACAATGGCACATAATACAGTTTGAGGTAATAGCCATTTTTTGTCTTCAAGATTTCAATATCTAAAATAATTGTTTCAAAGTAAATTCATTAGGACGAAGAAAGAGACAAAATTCAGCAAAGGCAAAAGGGTGAGAGCTTTCACATTTTCTGATGATCTGTCCTGTTCATCATGACTGAAGATATTTTTGTACCAAACTAATTTAATATTTACCATGTTATCAAATCTATCAAGTGTACAATTATACTTCCACAGACTGATTTTCAAACAAAGAAGACAGTTAGCGAGATGCTCAGGCTTTGTAGACAAATGATCTACAAATATTTTACCTTGCCACAAGTAGGGTGAATTAGTTTTTGCAGAGCTTTATGATGTTATGTGTAAACTTTCTAAATTTAGTTTAAATCTAAGTGATATTATTATTACAGTCATCCTTCTAAAGATGTTCTACCCTCCTGAGCCTGAGGTGTGATTGGGCTCAGTACATACAATGAATATCCTATAACTTTATCAACTCTTTATGAATTGTGTGACTCTTTAAAATTTTCAATTCTGTCCTGTCTTATAAGATTGGCTTGCAAGCTGTGAACATGACTGTGATGCTCTTACATAAATGTTCTTGGTGGCTCCTAGCAAAATCACTTTAGGTGTATTATCTTTCTTTTATATATATATATATTATATATATATATATATATGTGTGTGTGTGTGTGTGTGTGTGTGTGTGTGCGTGCGTGTGCGTGCATGCATGCGTGCGTGTGTGTGTGTATAAAGTTTCCTTATAGAACTGCAAAAGCTCTTTATGGACTCAAGTTATGCTATGAAAAAAAATTATTTAGAGACTGTGGTGGTTTTACTCGGGTGGGCGGCTGAGCTCCACCACAACAGCTCTCTCACTCCCCCTCCTCAAAGAGAAACGGGAGAAAATACCATGAAAGGTGCTCAAGGGTTGAGATAAGGATGAGGAGATCGTGCAGTAATTATCGTGATGGGCAAAACAGGCTCAGCATAGGGAGATAGGAAGATTTATTGCCTATTACTAACAAGCTAGAGAAGTCAGAAACAAAGGAAAGAAAACCAAAAGCACATTCCTCCCCCATCCACCCTCTTCCACCTCCTCCCCGTGAGTGGCACAGGGGAACGGGGGAACAGGGGTTATGGTCAGTCTATAGCGCTTCTCGCCACCGCTCCTTCTCAGTCACTCTCGTCCCCTGTGCCGTGGGGTCCCTCCCACAGGATGCAGTCCTTACTGAACTGATCCAGCGTGGGCTTCCCATAGGCAGCAGCTCTTCAAGATCTGCTCCAGATATGGGTCCATACCATGGGGTCCATCCCTTGGGAGCAAGCTTTTCCGACCTGGTTCCCCCACGGGCAGCAGCTCTTGCCAGGTCACTTGCTCCTGCGTGGTTTCCTCTCCACGGGCTGCAGGTCCGGCCCGGAATCTGCTCCGGCAGGGGTCTTCCACAGGCCACAGTCTCTGTCGGTGCAGGTCCACCTGCTCCATTGTGGTCTCCTCCATGGGCTGCAGCATGGAACCCTGCTCCACCATGGTACTCCATGGGCTGCAGGGGGACAGCCTGCTTCATGATCCTCACCACAGGCCACAGGGGACTTCTGCTCCGGTGCCTGGAGCACCTCTCCCCCTCCTTCTTCGCTGACCTTGGCACCTGCAAGGCTGTTCCTCATTCCTCTCACTCTCCCAGCTGCTTTGTGGCGCAGCATTTTTTTCCCCTGTCTTAAATATGCTCTCACAGAGGCACAAAACAACATCACTTATTGGCTCAGCTCTGGTCAGCAGTGGGGCCCTTACCAAACATGGGGCAGCTTCTAGATCCTTCTCACAGAAGCCACCCCTATGCCCCCCCTGCTATCAAAACCTTGCCATGTAAACCCACT
Source organism: Oxyura jamaicensis (assembly GCF_011077185.1). Lineage (NCBI taxonomy): Eukaryota > Metazoa > Chordata > Aves > Anseriformes > Anatidae > Oxyura > Oxyura jamaicensis. The sequence continues at coordinate 49,987,718 of NC_048893.1, read as the reverse complement.
ACAGAGACAAAGCTGGAAATTTGAAGTAGAAAGAGAATATGGCGTCTCACACTGAAGACTGTGAGCATTCACACTGATTTACAGAAGCTCTGGACTACACTTCAAAGTTGAGGTGCTGCAGTTCACACACACAAACATACACACATTATGAATAATAGGAAATTGTACAAAGAGTGGAAGTTACAAATAAATAAAAATAGAAAAGTGAGTAGTCTCCAGCTGCATCAAAGAGCTATCTTGCTAAGAAGACCTATTTAGAACTTTGTCGCAAAGTAATCAGGCCTTCAACTAAAATAGATTTCAGAGGTCTCATTCCTAGAGATCATCAGATTACTCAAGGTAAGCCATTTAGTAACCATATCATTTTCCAAAATATTAAATGTTACCTTTTTAAACAGTAGCCGAGAAGTACAAATGCTTATTTTGTAGATAACTTTTTCCCAATATACCATATAAGGATACTCAAGTTTTTTGTTTGGTTCTGTTTATTTGTTTTGATATTTATTAGGTCATTGGTAGTATAAACTGGGGAAGCAAGGCTCAGGATATGACAAGTTCAGGAGGAAGGACCAAGAAGAATATGCAATGGGATACATTAAGGGCAAAATGAAAATAGCAAATTTGCTTGTGAAGAAAAAGACAGAAAGAGCTGCCAAAAACAAACGAACAAACAAACAAGCAAACAAAACACAACAAAACAAAACAAAAGGTAAAAACAAGAATTGAGGAATTAGCCAGGAATGAAAGCTATGGGGATGGTTATAAGTCTTTGATTAGAAATTTAATGAAGGATTTTTCAGTGTTGTAAGAAATACTGTAATTTGTCTAAATTTAAATTAACCTGGCATTTTTCTTTCATGCAGAACTGTTGAAAAATACAACAAAAGTCAGGATTGATAAGTATAAATGGTGGCTTTTTATAACAGTCTGTACATCTCATACTTGGGCCTTGTCTTCAATTTACAATTATACAGATTAGATAATCTTTTAAATTATTGGAAGATACTGGCTGACCAAGATGACCAAAGGACTGGAGCACCTCTCCTATGAGGAGAGGCAGAGAGCTGGGAATGTTCAGCCTAAAGAAGAGGAAGGTCATAGACATTAGATTAGAAGGTCTATAGACATATAGATTTATAGACATTCTTAAGAATGTCTATAAATACCTGAAGGGAGGATGCAATGAAAACTGAGTGAGGCTATTTCCAGTGGTGCCTAGTGCCAGGTCAAGAGGGAATGCACACGAACTAGATCACAAAAGGTTCCATCTAAATATCAGGAAACTCTTCGTCATTGTGTAGGTGACTGAGTACTGGCACAGGCTGCCCAGAGAGGTTGTGGAGTCTCCCTCTTTGGAGATATTCAAAAGCCAGTTGGACATGGTCCTGGGCAACCTGCATCAGGTGTACCTGCTTGACAGTCCAGATGTCCCTTCTAACATTAACCACTCTGTGATTCTGTGACCTCTATTATTCTGAGGCTTTTGTAATAGACATCATGGTCTCATCAGTGTTTTAAAACCTATGAGTTCAGATATTCTTACACATCATATGCTTTTTGTTCAGTATAAAAACTAAACTTTATCATTAACTAATTAGAGACAGACACATAAATCAAATATTAATGAGAGACAAAAGCCTAATTAATAGTATGTCTTTATTATAAATGATATTATGAGCAACCGTTGACAAAAAAAAAAAAAAAAAAAAAAAAAGACCATATATTAAAAAGGTGAATATACAGCTTCAAAATAATTATACCTTCTCTTTCCACATTATGTCATAAGCACATATATATTTATGGAGCTTATAGCTTATGAGTGATAGCGTTTGGATCTTGGAGAATAAATATCTAGTAACTTTGTTTAAAAGTGATTTGAGGAAATTATTTCAAATGATCAAAAATAAATGTGGATATAAAACTATTGATTTTTATAGTAACTGAAATGGCTTACTGACACCTGATTATTAACCTAAATAAAAGTCTCATTTGATTTGCTACTAAATAAAAATAAAATTCTACATTATAAAACACAAGTATTTTCAGTTGCTGAAGGGTTTGATTATAGGCATAGTAATTATTATAACCACTTTGGTATACAACCTGATTCTGGCCTTACATAAACCAAGAATTATTTGATTAATTTTTTAGAGCTCTGAAAAATACTTGGATTAAATTTGATTTTTTTAAGGAGGAACTTTTAAACCTTTTTTAAAAATAAGATTTCTGAAAGCCCAATTGTTAACAGTCTGAACATGTATCTCAAAACAGTAAGACAAAAAATAGATGGATAAGAGGAACAATAGCACTTTCATATTATGACAAGTTCAAGCGTTTGATTATTGAGCTTTTTTTTTTTTTTTTTTTTTTTTAAGATGAAATAAATATTTGGAGTATAAAAATATGACAATTAAAATAGTGTGAAGATAAACCATGGGAAAATTAGAAAATTTTGTGTCATTTTAGTTTCAATGTTAAAAGCCAAAACATTTCCTTAATTCCAAATTGAAATAAGATTTATTTTTTACATTTTCCCATCTTAATATGTTAATGAATAGCTCATTTGAATCTCTATTTTGTAGTGAGACATACACTAAAAATATTTTCAACCTTTATTTGAGAATGTCAAAAAAAAAAAAAAAAAGATGAATATCAAAAAAGGCCTCTTCAAACCTCATCACTTTACTCTTTGGTTTCCACTCAGTCCACTGTGCTATTCAGCTATTGATATTTGTTAGTTATCTCATGGCTACATGCACCTTACTCTTGGAGATATATACTGTCACCTCTCCTGTGTGAACACAACAGGATGGCAGCAGGTTCCCTGAAGTGCACTTCAAGAGAGTATATGACAAAGAAGAGTAGTTTCAGAGCTACTAAGCAGAACACAGCACAGATAAGCTGTGGTTACCTTTTCCCTATTAGATGTAAGCATTAGCCGTTTTTCAGTAAGGTGTTTTTTGTTTTATGTTTATATTTTAAAATACGTTATTTCCTTGACAGTATATGTCAATATATCTTTCTACGGCCCTACAGTGTACAGAAATTCCAATTTTAATGGAATTTCCCCCAATTTTTCCCTCTAAGTCAAAATGATAAAAGTCTATTTTTGTCAGACTTACAAAATAGTGCAAGTCTATAGTACAATATATAGTACTGTGCCAAGTGCTTCATTTGATTATTATTTTTTTTAATTTTAATTTTAATGCAGTTACTCTTTTGGGGGGTCAGCTGTACGTGCTGCCATCCTTTTGTGCTCACCATCAGAAGTAGGTGAACTTCTTTTTCCTGGTGTTTTCCTTTAAAACTTCAGTATCAAAGTAGGCCAGTTGGACTGGCTTTCACAAATTGCAGGCACAAATTGTCTGTCATATCTAAAAAGCAAAGAGCATTCACAGTGTATAGATTTCATTTTACAGTCTTTTCTTAAAAAGTTAATTTTCCCATCTTATTCTGCTTCCAGAAAACACTGGAGCTGTTCAGACATGGCCAGCACTTATTCCAAACCCTTACTCTGAAAGTGAAACTTCACAGAAACTTAGATGAGAGGAAATATAGATCTCAGCTGATAACAGAATTAATACACAAAAGTCAGTAAGCATCTGTTTAACAGAACAACTCATTTTAATGCCAAAAAATAATTTGCATTTCTTCATTCTGTCTCTTGTGCTATACTGCACTCTCCCTTATATGCAATATTTATTTTTTTAATGACAAAATGTTTATGAGTAGATTAACAAGTTTCTGATAAGCTCAACTTTTGGACAATGTTAAGAAAAACTGTACCGAGCCAATTAGCTTCTATGAACCCTGATTATACTAGTATCATCTGTTTTCACATCTTATTTCCTATATATTAAGGAAGTACTCAAATGTAATAATATGCAAGTATCCCAGTGAAGGATTTTGGGTCCCCACTCTTCAATATAATGAACTGAAAGTGTAATGTCATTAGGCACTAAAATTAGTAACACTGCAGCATCAGAGTGCAGGATTGCATAAGCTTCTAACTCTTCCCCTCCTCCACCCCCCACCCCCCCGATGGTACAGTGATGATGAACTGTACCATCAGGTACATATCAGTAGCAAGGAGGCTACGCATTTGGGTAGAAACACAGCCGATGATGACTTTTCAACAAGTACCATAGAAAAAAAAGAAAAAAAAAAGGAAGAAATAAACATGTGGTGAGGATGCATTATAATGCAATCTGAAAGAATATTAGTTTACGGCAAAACTGTAATTCATTGACATCATTCAAAAGAATAAAGAGATATACTTTGGTCAACTGATCTTTTGTAACTACCAAGTGTATGATGTTCTAACTATCAAGTTTCTAACTACCACGCATCCAAGGTTCTTTAGAAAAAATATTTATGATATATTTAAATATATTTAAAAATATGTTCAAGGCTATAAGTATCACCCAGAACTGCTTGTTATGAGACAACCTTCTGAGGGAAATGTTGTGCTGTGAAGTAACTTCAACTGACTGTGCTCATAGTCATGGGAGAACTATACATAAGGGAAACATTTCCTAAAATAAATTCTGTTTAAGGTAGACTGAGAGTACATAACTGTCATTCAAACTCTTGTTATTTTTCAAGTATGTTAGAGTTATATTTTCTTTCCTTCATCAATATCAGAAAATTAGAAAATGAAGCAGTTAACAAAGCATCAAGTATCTTAACTTTGAGTCATTTATATGAAAATCTACTGATTTTCCTTTTCTCAGACATGGAGTATGAAAACTATGTAGTACTTAATAATTAACTAACAAAATGTGTTTATTTTAAAACTTTTACTTTGTTATATATGACATGTCTCTTTCCAGGAACCGTAGCCACTATGATTTGTCGTTAGGAGGGAGACATGCAAGTACTCTGGGAACAGGCACTAGAAAAATTAGTTGCTACAAGAAATTAAGGGCCTCATCTGAATGGGGATAGAATAGAAAATGGTTACATCAGCATAATTTTTCTTTTTTCTTTAATCTGATACTTGTAAAATTATATTAAATCTGCTTTAGGTGACAGAAAAAGCTCTAAGTTTCAGAAGCACATCATGTATTGAAGTGTACCAGGTCTGCAACCTCTAATGATTTGAATCTTTTTATTATAACATTTGAGTGATGGGTTTTTCTAAGATGTGAAATGACTGCACACAATGCATGCAGGTCTGTGCATGATGCATTCCACTCTTTGGCTGAATTCCACTGCATGAATTCTGTAGGCACACAATTACCTCAATTCCATGAACATGTGAAGAAAGATAAAGAGTAACTTCTCTGCAGAAAAAAATAAAAAAATATCTCTTGTGGAAGAAAACAGTCATTCAGTCATTCAACAGGTAGTGCCAGGGTTCCTGAGCTTTAAGAACGAGTCCACTGATTAGTGAATATTTTATTTGCTGGTTGTTGAATACATATACAAAAAAGTTTTTACCTCCCACTCTAGTGTTAACTGTCAAGACACTTGTGAGCAATATATAACCAGTATATTATCTATTGTTACTTCTCTGATATTACCTTTCTGATCAGCTTCTTAGGTTTCATAAGTAGATACAGAACAGAAATTTAACATGAGAAGCTAAAGCACTTGCTGAAAACTGCCTTTTTTTTTTTTTTTTTTTTTTTTTTTCCATTATATAGTAAGTTTGGTAGGCATATGTAAGAAATCTCAGGCACGTTGTTTGGGTTTTGTTTTCTGGTTATACAAAAGGTCTGAGAGAGAGAGTCTGTACAACAAAATGGACACACTAAACAAATCAAATGAAAGGACAAATGCTTCTGTTTATACTAAAGCTACTATTTAAATTACTTGTGTAGCCTTCTCTTAAGAAGACTTTTATCAGAAAAATATAAATCAAGGAACCCTAAAAGCACAAAATACTTGATTCTTTAGCTTTCTGCTATTAAAAACAAACAAATAAAAAACACCACAGCAAAACAGCAAACAGATTCTCTGACATTTCTGTACTTCTGTCTTTAAATTAAATTTTAGCTGATATTTACTCAAGCAAATTGTTAACAATGCATAAAATTTGTGCTGAGGTTTGATTTAATCAAATAAAATCTTTTGTATTTCTTGTCCAGCTGAAATACCCTCTTCAGAACAGGAAACAAATCTGAAGTACGTTTTAAAACAACAAAATGTTCTTGTTCACTAAAAAGTTCAGATAAATTATTTTTAGTATTAAAAATCACGAAGTCAGTTTTGACCATCATGTCTCTTGTTCACATCAGATGAGCTGGTTTTTGATCCTTTATTGGTGGTTTATTGTCAAGGAAAATGACAATAAATTTGAACTTTCAATAGATGGCAGTCTTATTCATTCTAAATTCTAGCAGTATATATGGTTTGGCAGTAGACGTATATGGTAAGATGGGTTTTATTCTTGCACAAATGCCAGTAGCAACCCAAGAAGAGTGTAAGAATGTGCTATTGAGCAATATGCTGAACTGGCAATTATATGACCTGGGTCCTCGCTTTAGCTCTACCACCTTACCTGACATATAACAGCTAGCTTAGTCATATGACTACTAATGAGCTTCATTCAATTATCTAAAATGAGACAAAGTTTAAATATCAGTAGCAGAGACATATGCATAAACTCATATCCTAGGCTCCTCTTCTTGTCAAAAGAATGAGCACTTGTAGAGTATGTCTGAATCAGACTATGTGCTCTAAAAGTGAATAAATTCTAATTTCACTCTAAAAGCAAACTAAACAGAGATATTTAATTTTTAAACAGTTAAACTGAATTAATTTAATCTGCTACTTGTCACTTGCCTATGTTACTTGTCACTTGCTGTGTATACAACACCTATTTTTATATATTTTTTTTGAATTTTGGTTGAGCTTCTGAAAACTGCTCTCTGGGACATGTTTAGTCTGCAAAGGTGCACTAGTCCCTCTGGAGTAATTTGGAGTCAGCAACCTACTGTAGAACTACAGAGAATGAATGGCAGGGATGGATATATTTTAGGGAGACAAAATAAATAAATAAATAAATAAATAAAGTTTGAGCTTACTAAAATAACCAGAAAAAAATCAATAGAAATGTTTATCTCAACATCTCAGATTTAAGTTATACTGCTCAAAACATAAAACATTCTTTTCTGAACAGGGATTTAGCTAAATGCCAACAACAATTGGTTCACAATATCCCTAAAACATTTACATTTCAGAAGCGAGCTCACAATTTTTATCCATAGGAGATACAGCTTTCAGGAAACACAAATCTATACCCGTAAGCACAATGGGTAGGCAAGTTTTGTTGTAACTTAAACATTTTTATTTTCAATAATTTCAGTAATTTAGCTTCTATGTTAATGAAGATCTAGTTCTCTTGAATTTTAAAGATCTTAGATGTTGTTTGAGGTGTTCACTATATGGAGAAGATCTAGACAGATTCACCAAGTACCTTCATGTCCATACTTATTACTTTAGAGAAAGTCATTGGTAAATGGAAAGTCATTGCAATGTAGATGCTAAAGATAAACAAGTGAAAAAGATTTCAAGATATCAAAATGAAGCTTTTAAATTATATTATTCCTATGGTTTACTGAATTTACCTTAATAATGCAGTGATTGTTCTACTTTCAGATGATCACAGTCTTAATACAGATATAGCCTATGATAGCTAGAGATATACACAGAAATTGATTTTATAAAGGACTCAAAGTAGCATCCATTGCACATCATACAAGAATATGCAGGAATTTGCTCTGTATGTTCACTCCTTACCCCTCTGTCCTGGGACATGTACAGCTGAAATATTTTTGACTGAATAATAGTTACTGAATTTTTGTGTATCTTCTTGCTCTGAAAACAAGCATCTGATGCATTCTCTGGAACCTTACAAGCTTAATGCAGTCAAGTAAAATTTCCATGTGTATGTGCAGCTGAAAATAACGATTATCTTCATTTTTGATTATCTTCAGGTTTGATTGAGATTTTATTGATATATGATACCACTAAGCAAGCTACATTTTTTGGTAGTGCAGACATCAGTATTTTGATACTGGATCAAAGGCATTTAATTTGGAAACAACAATTAAAATCGTTAACAGAATTTAAAATAGAAAAGTAGATATCAGTAAACATTGAGTAGTACTTAAGTGTAGAGCACTTATTTCTATCATTAACTAATTTTTAAACTTAGGAGAATATAGTTTTACCAGTCAGTAAACACCGAGAATGGTTTGTTTCCTTAAATTCCACTCTTGCTCATCTGAAATTCTTATCAAGCAGTCACTGATTTAAACAAGCAAATAAACAACAGAATTTCTATTAATAATATGAAACTAACTTCATATAAATTTGAGAAAATACATGTTATTTTCATTGGCTTATTTTATTTACACTGTCACTTAAACAAAATTGCAATGAGTCAGAAAATAGTATGTGGTAAACACTTAAAAGGTTCTCTGGATCCAAAAGATTATTTATTGTTAAGGATGAGGTGATCTCAACAGTTGAGGTTTTCAATGGTACAATATATTGAAGAAGAATAAAAAAATAATCATGGTGTTATTTTTGAAGAAGTACATTTTTCTTTGGAAAACGCAGTATCAGGCACAAAGGTGTTATCTTTCTCTTTTTATGGAGAAAAGTGTTTAAAACTGAAGGGCCTTAAGGATATAAACCAAGCAAAAAGGATTAAAAGGATAATCTGTTAACGTTTCTGAAATAAAATAGACAAGACAGACAGTAGAAGAGCATACTGAATAATGTTGTTCCTTAATCCTTTTAGACATTTATCCCTAAATTAAGTTTGTATCTTATAATTCTACATAATTTGCCACAGAGCACTTTCCTGAGTACAAATGCTTGCAGGCAGCATACGTGCAAAAGTGTAATAGAACACTGAGAAAGGAAGGACATTTTCTGAGATGATTTTAAAGATGCTACAGTGATTCAAAAATATATTAAATTACCCATAGGAAAAATACAATATAAGTCAAATGCACCATCACTGAAATAAAAAAAGTCTGATATGATTGTCTAGGTAAAAATGAAGAAGTAAAGATGATTGTCAGGTAAAAATGAAGAAATAAAGCTGTAACTTCATCACTTCAAAAAAAAAAAAAAAAAAGAAAGAAAGAAAGAAAAAGAAAAAACAGTTGCTGGCTCTACCTTTGTCACTTTTGACCACTCTAACAGCTTTTTGTTTTTATAAATGTATCCTTGGCTTGAATCTTCATCTCCAAAAAATAATAACAAAAATAAATAAATAACAGTTTAATTCCTATATACTTATACTTTTCAACTTTCAGTGACAGTATTTGTTTCTGGTAAAACCAATATGTCTCTAGTAAGATGAAATATGATTTAAAAATAGACATAGAATCTAGTTGATTTTAGTTAAGCCTTTTATAAACAATATAACCTGACTTAGGTCAAGTAGCAATGTGTTTAATCCTCAGCTCCAATACCCATTTCAGTAGACAGCTTTTTGACAGAACAATTTATTAACTTAAGGGAACCTCATATCTAATCCAACCTTTTGTTCAACCTCCAAGAATGTTACAGATGTGCCAGTAGTACATCATGCAAGCATTGTACTGCCTACTTTGTTCTCCCTTTTACACAATTCCAGATCAGATTACTTTTTTTTTTTTTTCCTTAAAGATTATATTCAATTTATTTTCTCAACACTGTTTTTACAAATCAATTTACCATTATGATCTGTCTACCTTTGTTTTTGCCCAAGACAAAGTCATTGACAAGTGATTATAGCTTATTTTGTTTGCTGTATCTACATTATAACAAAGTGAATATAGACATAGTCTAAAAAAACATTTTTGTAAGTATTTGATAACTGAAAGTAAACTCAGCATAAGCCATTTCTATCTGCAGTTCAGAAAAGTTTGAAGGCAATGAAATGAAATACTTTGGAAAAGCTATAAAGAGACAGAGCCTTGTAATTGAGTAAAGTGTTTTGCCATAAGAACATTAGTTCAGACTGATATTGATTTTTAGTTCAGTAGAAGACACTTTAATCAAACTCAGTGTTATTTAGAGATATTATAGAAAGAGAGATAATGATATGGTTCATTAAGATGCATCATTAAAAGATTTCAATATGATTTTAAATCTAGTTAACAATTGTCACATGCTATCATTGCAAATATTTCAAAGCAAAAGCCCAATTAGTACTGCAAAAGCCCAGAAAAAAAAATCATACCCTCACTTGTTTTCATTCCTTGGACTGATATGGAATTGTATCCAATCCAAGAGAAACTTCTAAGTTCAACATGGTTGACTCATGCTTACTGCAAATGTCTGTATGTGAGCTGAAAGTGTTCACATTATTAAAGTAACCTGCCACATAGTCTAGCTTAATTTTCAGTAATTTATTGACTACTCCTGAAGAATGAGATGGCTGTAGCTGCACTACAAATATTTCACTAATAAAATCTTATAAGATTTAAAACACTATGCAACTTGCTAGGGAAAAAAAGCTATGCAAAATCATTTATTTATTTATTTACTGCATAGCAAATCAATTATCTTAAATAGGAACACTTGAGATAGTTTCTATGGGTTTCTTAAATCTGTGGTAGATTTCATGTGAAAAGGACACACACGAGATACGCTGCTTTGAATTATATAGGAAAAAATGCATTGATCTCATGATCTTTATCATGCTTTTGCTAAAGTAAGCTGTAGCTTACTAATAAAATAGAATTATACCCAAGTTTAACATTAATGTACTAATAATAAGATTTTTGTCTTTTGTCTCTCACCAATCACGTCTCTGTTTTCCTTTCCATAGTTTCCAGGAAGATCTGCTCTATGATCTTGTCAGGGACAGAGGTGAGAAACTGCCTTGTAGTTCACCAGGTTTTCTTTTTCCTCTTTTTAGAAATGAGATATATGTTTGTCCTTTTCCAGACATTGGGAGCTGGAGTTAGACTGGTGGAGTAACTCCCTGCCATGCCTGAGAGAAAGACTCTGGCACACCCTAGATAGTGATAAACCCCTGCCCTGTTGCTGTTGGGCAGAGGGAGGGGACCTAAGAAATGGAGAGGAATTGAAACAGGTCCTTGCTCAGTGTCACAGGTGAGCTCCCTTCCTACCCAGCCCACCTCCCCAGGTTCCCTTATACAGTAGATTTGAGGTTCTGGAACTCAAGGGGCAGGGTGATGAGGATGTGGGGCAAAATCCACACAGAAAGCTGTCTAGGGCAAGGAAGATGACTCCACACCTCAAGAATTCCTCCACCAAGAAGGAAAGAAAGATAATGGTTGTAGGTGACTACCTCGTGAGGGAAACAGAGGGTCCAATATGTTGGCCAGACCCTACCCATGGTGAAAGTCTGCTGCTTACCTGGGGCCTGTGTCATGGATATTACCAGGAAACTTCCTAACCTTGTTTGCCCCTCTGATTATAACCCTTTAGTGATAAAGATAGCAAAGAAATTGCTGAGAGAAAATTGAAGATTATCAAAAGGGACTTCAGGGGACTGGGGCAGTTAATGGATGGAGTGTGTGCACAGGTTGTGTTTCCCTCTATCCCTTCAGTCATGGGGACTGGAAGACCCAGCTGATAAATACACAGAAGGCCCAGCTGATAAATACATGGCTGAGAGTCTGGTACCATTGCAGGAATTCTGGGGATTTTGATCTTGGGAGTAAACTCAGCACCTGGCATGATGGCTGTAGATGGGTCCCACCTGTCTCAAAGCGGGAAATGGACTCTATCCCAGGAGCTGGCAAGGCTCATTGAGAGGGCTTTAAACTAGGTATGAAGGGGGATGGGGAGGACATGAGGCTCAATAGAGATGAGCCTGGGGGAGAAGTCCCAAAATTGGGGGGTGAGGGCAATGGCACAACTGAAGTGTATCTACGCCAATGCATGCAGCATGGGCAACAAAAAGGAAGAGCAGGAAGCCATTGAGCGGCAGGCAAACTATGACCTACTTGCCATCACTAAAATGTGGTGGGACCACTCCCATGACTGGAATGTTGCAATGGATGGCTACAAGCTCTTCAGAAAGGTCTGGAAACTAAGGAGGGGTGTTGGTGTGGCTCTCTATATTAGAAAGTGTCTTGATGTTTTTGAGCTCGGGATTGGGCATGATAAGGTAGAATCCCTGTGGATAAGAATTGGGGGGATGGCCAACAAGGTGGACACCATGGTGGGGGTCTGTTAAGGATGAAGAGACGGATGAGGCATTGTATAAACAGCTGGTAGAAGTCACACAATCACCAAAGTTTGTTCTCATGGGGGACATTAATTTCTTGGACATGCTGGAAAAACAATACAGCTTTTCTTTACATCTGTCTTCAATAGTCAGACCACGTATCCTCAGGGTACTCAGCCTCCTGACCTGGAAGTCTGGGATGAAGAGCAGAAGAAATACCCCACAGTTCAGGTGGAAAGAGTTAAAGGCCAGCTGATCCACCTGGACTGCCACAAGTCCGTGGGGCCTGATGGGATCCACGGAGATGGGATCCACGGTGATGAGAGAGTTGGCGGATGCAATTGCTGAGCCACTTTCTATCATCTGTCAGTGGTCATGGTCATCTGGAGAGGTCCAGATGACTAGAGACTTGTTAATGTGATGCCTACCTATAAGAAGGGTCATAAGGAGGACCTGGGGAACTACAGACCTGTCAGCTTGACCTCGGTGCCAGGAAAGGTGATGGAACATGTCATTTTGAATGCAATCACGCACGCAGCATATGTGGGACAAACAGGGGATCAAGCCCAGTCAGCATGGATCCATGAAAGGCAAGTCCTGCCTGACCAACCTCATCTCCTTCTATGTCTGGGTGACCCACCTGGTGGATGAGGGAAAGGCTGTTGACGTAGTGTACTTAGACTTCAGAAGGGCCTTGGACACAGTCTCCCATAGCGTTCTCTTGGAGAAGCTGGCAGCCCATGCTTTGCTGGGTTAAAAACTGGCTGGCTGGCTGGCTGAGCCCAGAGAGTAGTGGTGAACATAGTGAAAACCAGCCGGTGACCACTCACAAGTGGTGTTCCCCAGGGGTCGGTGTTGGGGTCCATCCCCTTTAATATCTTTCTTGATGATTTTGATGAGGGAATGGCATGCACACTCAGTAAGTTTGCAGAAGACACCCAGCTGGGGGGAAGTGTCAATCTGCTGGAAGGTAGGAAGGCCCTGCAGAGGGATCTGGACAGGATGGGTGGCTGGGCAGAGGCCAATGGGCTCAACATGGCTAAGTGGAGGGTCCTGCACTCTGGCTATGACAACCCCATGCAGAGTTACAGGCTTGGGGAAGAGTGACTCGAAAGCTGTGCAGAGGGAAAATGATCTGTGGGTGCTGATCAATGCTCCCCTGAACATGAAAGAACAGTGTGCCCAGGTGGCCAAGAAGGCCAATGGCATCCTGGTTTGTATCAGTAATAGTGTAGCCTGCAGGATCAGAGTGGTGATTGTCCCCTTGTATTCTGCTCTGGTGATGCCACACCTCGAGTACTGTGTTTGGGCCCCTCACTACAAGAAGGACATTGAGGCCCTGGAGTGTGTCCAGAGAAGGGCTACAAAGCTGGTGAAGGGCCTGGAACACAAGTCCTATAAGGATTGGCTGAGGGAACTGGGGTTGTTTAGTCTGGAGAAAAGGAGGCTCAGGGGAGACCTTATTGCTCTCTCCATCTACCCAAAAGGAAGTTGAGGGGAGCTGGGTTTCAGCCTCTTCTCACAGATAATTAGTGATAGGATGAGAGGGAATGGCCTCAAGTTGTGGCAGGGGAGGTTTAGGTTGGAAATTAGGAGACGTTTCTTCTCAGAAAGAATATTCAGGCATTGGAATGGGTTGCCCAGGGAAGTGGTGGTCACTGTCCTGGGGAGTGTTTAAGGAAAGGTGGACATGGTGCTTAGAAACATGGTTCAGTGGATTACATTGGTAGTAGAGTGATGGTTGAACCAGATGTTCTTTGAGGTCCTTTCCAACCTCAATGATTCTATGATTCTATGATTCTATGAACTTCATCCAGCAGTTCCCTTAGGACCTGCAGATGCATCTCATCATGTCCTACAGACTTGTCCACATTCAGATTCTCCAGACAGACACAGGGAAAGACAGAGCTTCTTGACCACAGGAACACTGAAAACAAAGACACCAAGTGTTCAAGTTGTTAAATATTAGCCACCTTTAAGTTGTTCTCAACATTTGGGTAAAACAATGAATTACATATAAAAGCTTGAAACACAGAACCTTGGAGTAGTAGGCTATGGGCTATGTGAAATATACTTACTCAAGCTAAATCTTCTGGCAGATTAACTATGATGGTATTTTCATTTAGATAAGATGTTTTGAAAGGTACATTTCAAACACTAGTTAGTTTTTTTTTTCCTTTTTTATTTATTTTTCCTTTTTTTTTTTCCTCTGTTTATAAAACCTCATCTCTTTTGATTTATTTTTCCCATTTAATCTTATGCTGAGTTCACTAGTAAGTTGATATAAAAAAAAAAAAGTGAAAAAAAAAATTAACATAACTTACAGTTGACCTGGAAATATTCTGAAATGACTTTTTGGATAGGAAGGGGAGAGAAAGCATTAGTAGTAGTAAATAAAATTGGGCCCTTAGACTAAAATTACAGTAAGTGCCTTCACTGTCATCATGGCGACAGAAAAACCTGTTAACATTAGTTAGAAGAGAGGTCCTTAATAAATGGTTTAGATGATCAGATAAAAATTAACCTCAAGTAGATTAATGTTAAAAAAATAACCACATTCTGGAACTAATGAAGGAATCACACAATGTTTCACTGAGAACAGGTCAGACTACCAAAGACATTATAAATTTTAGTAAAGTAAAACCAGCCATATATAGTTGCCAGATATAATCTGAACTAATAGCTGTTTTGGAAGAAAATAATTGTAGTCTCATAGTCTTTCATCTTCCAAGTCTTTGGGGGGCAAGTGGGGTGTGGTCATGTGAGGGAGAGAGGAGGTTATTACAGTAAGGTCCTTCAGACTATGGGTGCGAGTTAAGACAGTTACAAATATATACATTCCAACTTCTACAACAATTTCCCACATAAAAGGATTTCTGGAGTCAGCTCTATAGTGCCTGTAAAAACCATGAGCTAAAATGAAATTAGAAGTGTGGAATCATTTCAGGAAAATTAAGAAAGACTTCATTATTGCCAATAACTTCATTTTGATTTCTTTGATATACAGTGAAAATATTGAGCTTACTTAAGGTCTTCTCTCTTAAATAGAAACGTATACAACAGAATAAATTGCAGAATCTGAGTTTAAGTTACAATAATGTTGAAAACATTTAAGCTGAGAATGGAAAATATTTTTATGTTTCACACAGACATTAAAATAAGAATGGTTTCCTTATAGGGTACTTTTTTTTTTTTTTTTTTTTTTTTTTTTTAGTACAATAGATGTTGGGGATTTTTCTCTGACACTGAGGTCAACTTGAATACATTGACTTACACTCATGCTGTTAAATTCATTTACCCTGTGAATTCACTGACTCTATCTCCCAGTTAATTCAAGAACTCTTTGGGAAAGTTATAAACAATCAGGACAAAAAGGAGGCAGAGTATGGTCAATTGTGTACAACAAAGACAGAAGGGAAAAGTTCCAAAAAGTTCTCCACATAGTGAGTTTGGGATCTTAAATATTATGTTGAGATTTATCAAATAAGGTTCTCTTCTCAGTCTGCAGTATATATGCCTCTGCTCAGAGTCTACACTAAGATGGAAAGAAAGGGGAAGGGAAGGGAAAAGAATGGAAGGGAAGGGAAGGGAAGGGAAGGGAAGGGAAGGGAAGGGAAGGGAAGGGAAGGGAAGGGAAAAAAAGAAACTACAACTGGATTTAAGAAGGAGTCCATATTTACTTTTACTTTTTCCTCATCAACTCCATCATCAGTGATACCTGTAGTTAAAAATATCTTCTGATTGTCCAGTAGTCCCACTATATCTAGTAAGAAGGGGGAAAAATCAAGATAAAGCATGTCTAGTAGTTATAATCAACAGGATGTTTCATCATATGTCCTAGATAACTTATTCCATGCCCCGTTGTTTATGTGGAATGATCACACTGTCCAAATAGTATATTAAAGTATATGTGATTTCATTACTTTATAGTTTTTATATATTTATTCATCTATTTATTTACTTTTATTAATATCATTATAAAAGGAGCTATGACTATTTTCATGGTGGTTTTTTAGTTCCAGTTGATTTTCTTAAGGCTGCATCAGACCTGTGCACAAGTAAATGAATGTCTTCTTTTATTGAAACTAAAGCAAACCCACTGCAGCAAAAATAACTAGATTAGTTGGAAATGAGTTTAGTTCCTTTAATCCCAATTCTCAGACCTAGATTTATTATTAGTAGTATTTATTTATTTATTTATTTTATCTAAACAGATTGGTTTTAGGGCTTTTCATAGCCAGGGTAGTGATTCTGTTTCCTTGTTATGATATTGTCAGAGAACACACCTGAATTCTCCTACAGCAGTCCTGCTACCTATCCAGACTAAAAAGCCAAGATTTGTTTATCACAGAGAATTCTTAACAAAAGTTTTAAAAATATTGTTTTAATTTTTGCACGAAGCACAAAGTAAAAACTGAAATATGATATTTCAGAAATATAACCTGAAAACAATAATCTCAAAATTAGAGATTTTCCTGTAAAATGTACCCCACTCTTATTTTTGAAATTAGTTGAGACTGACCTACTCGGAGGAATATTCTTCAGAGCAGACTTTATCAAGACTTTTAGTTAATACCAGTTTTCCACTGCTGATTAATACATTGAACATATTTAGCTCATACACAGGTAATTAAGATAATTAGTATCATGTTTATGATCTGATAACTCAGAGGTAATGTAAGAAGCTAGCATGAGTAATGAAAGTGCAAGCGGTAACAATCTAATGAAGACATTTATTACCTACACCGTCATCCCATAGACTGAAAATTTCAAAAGCCACCTTGCTGACAGATTTGTCCTGGCCTATCTTCCTTCTTTTGCTGCCCTGATGGAAGTTACATGTTAATGGAAGTGAATAGCAATGAGGTTTGGTTAATCCAGAGAGATCCATGAGCAGCCATACAAAAAGGCTTTGGCCTTGAAACATAGTTTCAGAACATCTCATTTTTACCAGTAACTACTTTGCCAGAAGAAAATTTATAGCCCTGAGTTAGCACAGTGCTGCTGAGAGCACAAGCATCCCTCTGTTATCAGTCATAATAATGATTTCCTTGGAAATGGATTCACTACTCCAAACACATAGAAGTTCACCTCCAGTTCTATTTCAGTCTACAGTTCAAAAAAAAGTCTGAACTTGAGATTCCATCATGCCATATCTCAACAGACAATTGACAAAATAAATAAATAAATAAAGAGTGAGCCTTTAAGCAGTGAGATTCTGAAGTCACAAATACACAGCAGGCAAATGGTTGTTGAAAATACATCAGTTTTGCTAAACGAATTCTTGAGGTAAATATCCGTACTGAAGTATGTCATATGACATGAATAGTTCGTAGTTCAGTAAATAGGTGTAGTGAAGTATATCATAATCATATGAAGCATGAGGCCTTTGAGGTAGGACCAACATCTTCATTTTACTAGTGAAACCACTCAAGTACAAAGGAAATGGAAGAGTGTCACTGACAAAATGAGTCTTCTCTGAAAATAAATTCACAAGTATAATTACTATATGGACCTGTTTATGAAAAAGCAAAGAAGAAAGGAGGAATAAAAGAAAGCAAAATTCCAAAAGTCAGATATGAAAACTGCAACTCACTTTGCTGTAAGAAAGGAAATAGCAAATATTTAACTTTTCCAAAAGATATTTTAAGCATTTTCTAGTTTAAAATTCACTTTTTTTTTTTTTAAATACATTTCAATTTTAGACAAAAAATATGGAAAAAGGTTTTATAGTTCTATAGAGCTGAAATATATGCAATTATGATAAAGATATTTATAAGCATAATTACAAAAAGGGAGCCATAAATGGGAAACCGAATACTCAGAACTGGAACACAAAATAACTTTCATTTGGAGATTTAAGTATAAAAGCAGACCTATTAAAATAAGTCTAGTACTTATTTACTTTCTTATTTACTATTTACTTTCTTTTTAAACAACAAAATAATTTCATTAATCCTACTGAGAAAAATAATTGAAGTTTATTGTCAGCATTGCCCACATAATTAGAAAGTTTAATCATATTTACTACATAGCAAGACACGTAAACCAAAATATTTGCAGGAAAGTAAAGTCTTCACAACTTCAAAAAGACTGCCTATTAGAGAAACTTCCCCAAAATTCTCAATTTTATAAAAATTAACTTTTCATTAAAAAATATTAACAATCTATTACAGATAAAAGAAATAAGCTTTCCAAACAGTTTCTTCTAAAGGATAATGTAAGGATTTTTGTTTCCATTTTCTTTTGTTAATTACTTGACTTAGCAATAACTTGTTAATTTCTCCTTGAATCATTTTTTAGTATTTTTGTTTTCAATGACTACTAAGTTTTGGTTAACCATGTTCAAAATAAGAAATAAAGAATTCTCATTATAACATACATGGTTAAAAAATAGGCACAGTTTTAGCAGTGTAGATCCTGTGTGAAAGCATAATTTGTATAAGAAACTGTAAAGAATGAAAATCATGAAAGCAATTGAGAGCTATTATAAGAAAGTACAAAGTATGTGAGCATTATTTTGAAGTTCAGAAAAAAAATATGTACGTTGATGTACATATTTTTATAAATCTTTATAAATCAGAGTGCAAATGAAGCATATAAAGCGTACAAAATATGTTATTCTTAACTTAAGCCTAAAAAAAACATTTCCAATTATGTTTGTTTCAAATAGTATTTTTAAAATAAAATTTCCACAGAAAATGCAACAGTGAAAGTGCTTTTATTTGAAAAACTATTTTTTGTTCCTTTAAAGTTGCACTACTTCCTGAAATTGTACTGGAAAAAAACGTGAAAAGAAAACAAACTACAGGAAGGGGATCCAAATTTTTCTGGGCCAAATCTTGATCTTATGGAACGCTGAGCTTGCTGCCACTGATCCAACAAAATAATTAGGCCCAGAAATTGCAACCACAGGTTAGCCTCAAGGATGAGAGGGATGTTTCATTGGATTCAGCTGGACAGTTACAGTGTTTGAGTCCAAAACTACTTGTTCTGCTGGAATGAGTCCAGAAAACTTAGCACATTAGTAGATAGACACTTAAATGAGCCACAGATTGATCTTGTCCTCAGGCTTAGGGCTGTGCAACTCATCTATTAGCATAGGCTGAAGTGGTGGCAGATAATTACAGAGAAATTACTGCAATGAACTCTGTATATTGCATGTGTGACGAGACACACGGAGGAGCACGGTTCCCAAAGTCTGTTGCCAGAGACCTGGCATAGAGGTAGTTGAGCCAGAAAATGTCAGACCACACCCTTCTCAGTGAGAACAGCACATCCATACAAAAATATTTCAGCTGTGCTTAAAGAAGTATTAAGTACCATCTTTTGCTTACCTAGCAGAGAAAGTAAATATTAAACAATTTGTTTCTTATAATTTTATATGTAACTTGTATTCAATTACTCATTCTCTCTAAGGAATATACAGCATGTACATTCTCAATTGCTACAGATACTTTATTTATTTAATCAGGAAATAGGATAAGAATTACAGGGAATAATTAAAATAGCTCAGAATGTAAATGATAAATGGACAAGATAGTGATGAAGTATATCTGATTCAGACTTCAAGAGTTTGTGAAGACATATCATAGAATATAATCATAGAGTGGCTTGGTTGGAAGGGACCTTAAAGATCATCTAGTTCCAACTTCCCAACCATGGGCAGGGATTCCACCCTGTTTTAGAGATTTTTTATTTTTATTATTATTTTTTTTTTCCATTACATTCTATAGTTCTTTTTACATCGGGTATTTACTAAGAATTGTATTTTTTCACATCTCTTCATTGATGCATTTTCTACTCTCATAATTACTCACAAGGTCTTTTCTTGAGCTTCTTTTAGTATTGCAAAATAACCTTTTATTGAGATGGATTGAGCACTTCTTCACATAGTGCTCTAGATAATGTAACATCACAGATAACCCATCATACTTTGTAATCGTTCTTTTGGGTGGCTCTGTGTGGAGCCAGGAGTTGGACTTAATGATCCTTAGTGGTCCCTTGCAGTTTGGGATATGCTATGATTCTATTATTTTATGATATTCAATAAATACATAAGGACAAACAAAACAAATACAAATACTCCTGCTGAAATCATTAATATAAGAGCAAAATTTAAAAGGAATCCAAGTGTCAGGGACACACTTATTCTATGTGCTTTGATAAAATCACATCTCTTGATCCACAGTTTCTTTCCTGATTAGAC
>NC_048893.1:49919707-49967348 GCF_011077185.1 Oxyura jamaicensis | reverse complement strand
CCTTCAGTCCATTTCCTGGCAACTACAGTGATTCAATAGTGGATTGTAATTAGTAGATTGTTCATTAGTAGTTTGTCTATTCAAACAGAGTAAAATATCACTACAAAATCTAATCCAGCTACGTTGTGAAATCCATGAAGTGTACTTAGTAGCTTTTCATTATTTTGGCAATATTTCTCTTAGAAATTCTTCATTGATAAATAGAAATTCAATGCTCAGAAGTTGAAAAAAAAAATAAAAAATCAGAAGCTCAGGCAGTGGTATAGTAAGACCTGTTGTGATATACGGTTTCTACAGGATTGTTCTATATTCTGTTTTTGTCAAATCTAGTTTCAAAAATGATAACAGAACATTAACTGCATAGAGACAGACTGTTCTACAATTTATTCAATATAATTATCAGAAAGTATTCCTTTAAATATATACAGATTTTTTTTTTCCCTTTCTCAAGGGATAGCTCAACTTCATACATTATTCCAGTACTCTTTGTGTTCTACAACTACCTACCCAAAACTATCCCTGTGCCCTTATACCTCCAATATTCAAATATTTAGGGTGTTATTATATATAATATTTAATGAGTTTGAGTGGGGTGGCTGTGGGTACTTTAGACATCCAGTTGGGATTAAAAAAGTTCATATTCTGCATTTATGACATTCATAATGTCAACATATATTTACGCATCTCAAAAACAAACAAACAAACGTGGTCTTAACATTTTATTTAAGGTCTTTTCTCCTTTCAGCATGCCCTATTTTACAAATGTAATATTCTCTAAATCTGTTTGTGGACATAGTTTCCTACTGTAGGCAAAGATATAAAAAAAAATGACTAAACTGACAAATAAGATTTTCCATATACACTGTTATATAATGCAAGAAAAATTTTTGAAGTTTTTAATCTCCAAATTTAAAAGCATGTTAATAGGGTCTGATTTTAGATCTTTGCTGAATGTCATGTGACTAGAAGGATCCTCTAAAAGCCTTTTCTTTACAGCCTCTGAACCAAATATGCCCAACATGACTATTTAAAATCTTAATGGAGCACAAACACTGTTGCTGTAGCACATTCATCAGACTGGGTATTAGGAAAAGGTTCTTCACTGAGAGGGTGCTCAGGCACTGGAACAGGCCCACCAGGGATGTGGTTACACAGCAGCCTCCTGGAGTTCATGAAGCATTTAGACAACACTCCCAGACATATGATTTAATTTTTAAGTAGTCCTCTGTGGAGCTACGAGTCGTACTCCATGATCTTTGTGTGTCCCTTCCAACTTGGGATGTTATATAATTCTGTGATTCAGAAAGAATAGCCCAAAGACCTGTCTGAGTTGAACCATCGTCACTTCTTGAGGGGAACAAGGTTTCCAGGTTTCCATGCAATACTCTCCTTTTTTTTTCTTTTTTAACCTTCTTACTATTTCTCTCTCTCTCTCTCTCTCTCTCTTTTATTTATTTTTTTATTATTTTTTTCCCCAGTTAAATCACAGCCTTCATGGATCTTCTTTAATTAACTGAAACTGATGATTTGTACATCTTTATGTATGTAAGACACAAGCACCAAACTCATTACATTTACATGTTGGAAGTTAAGCTTCAATGAATAAAACAGTCTGAAGCCCCGAGGCCAAGCTCAGTGGCTGAGTTTATACTGAAATGGCTAAACACTTCAAAACAGAGTGCATTTTGCTTTTTGGGAAGCACTGTTCCTTGCTGGACTCCAGACTATGTTCATGCACTTCCTGAGAGAACACTAACAGACCTAGGTGTTTTATTTATTTTTTCCTGGTTTATTTTTTAAGATACCCCAAGAGCAACAAATTCTAAAATATTTCAACCTGTTCCGAAACTGAAAAATCTAGATTGATGCACACAGACTTTAAATGAAAGGACAGTGTAACACTCTGGATGCTCAGAAAGCATGTGTTTAATACCTTGTTCCATTACATTTTCTGTGAGACTTGCCTTGTCTGCATTTCATTCCCACACCTGTAAAGTTGTACTTTCCATTCTTCCCAGGGGTGCTGTTAAAGATTATAAGGCTGGCTGACTTTCTGGCAACTGCAACTCTGTCACAGTGCACAAATAAATAGGGAATGATTGTTCCTAGCTCTGATCATTAGAACAAATTTAGTCTATAACTGTCTTGACTATTTTGGAGTTCAACAGCTATTACCATAGAAACATTTTTAATAACTTCCAAAGTGCACAAAATACACTAGAATTAGGTTAATTTTGTGGTTAGGCACTGCACATAATATGCAACTACCTGGGTCCCCATGGAGACTGCAAATAATGCACATTCTAAATAAGAGCTTAATCACCAGATCAAAGCATCATACCTGCCTATGATTTTTTTCCCTTGTTTACAAAATGCTTTTATTATCTGCAATGTTTCTTTAAAAGGAGATTCTCAATTTTAAAATACATGATGTTAGTGAAAACAAGGCTGCATACAGAAACCCTTGGCACAGAAATTCTTCTACTACAGAAACTCTATCCCATCTCTGGAAAATATTTATTATGCTTTAGGATTAAATAAAAGGTTCTTATTTTTCTACATTTTGTATCCCACTAAATACTAAATCATCATAAGAATATGATCTTTCTGATAAGGTTTTTAGATGTTTATTCTTGGACAAATTGAGAAATTGTTCAATTTCAGTTCTTCTTCCATTAAACTAAAGTAGGTTTTCTAGATAATTGTGTCTTTTTTGTTTGTTTTGTATATATATGTACCCATTATTTTTTCATTTGGATCACCGATACATACGAGAGTGATTAGTAGAGATAAGTAATATACTGGAAACAATTACCTATAGGGTTATATACTATGAGAAAAAGAAAAGAAAAACACCATTTGCATTGCCTGAAAATAAGACAGGCTTGTTTTCTGAAGAAACACGCTTGTTGTCTTCTGTATGCAAGTGTCTTTATAGCATTTGTATATCAGACAAACAAAAGACTCCCTGATGACAGATGAAATCAGATTTAATAGAAGCACCTTTAAAGGCTTCCTTCCTCTCAATTTATACAAATGTATATGTAGGATACAACATACTTCTACACTTTTCCCCTCTCTTTCTGTGATTTTTTTTCAGTTTCATGTCTTTCTAGCAACGTGGATTTTTATTTTTATTTTTTTTTTAAAAGTTCTTCTACCACAGAATCAGTTTAGTGAGGAACACAATATGGCATCTTAAAAATTCTTCATGTAATTTTGCCAATCCATATGACTAATCTCACATTCAATTTCAGGTAAAAAAGCAGAAAAAGTGTAACCAACCCTTGCCTGTATCAATAAGTGCAGAATATGTTCAGACACTGCCTTGTTCAAAATACTAAATTCTTAGACTTCAAATATCGAGTGTAACTATAGTACTTGCAGGTTATACAATTGCACTCTAAAAACTGAAACTCAAAACTTAATCTTGTAAACATGGCATATTACCTCCTTCCTTAAAAAGGACTGAAGGAATTGTCTTGGTGAATCATATTTTTAATTTTATTTCATGAGCCTCATGATATGCAATATCAATACGAAAAGAGGCTTAAGGACTTACCTCATCAGTCCTTCTGCTGTACCGAAGAGTTGACATATATTTTCATACTATTTCATAGAATCAGAGTGGTTAAGGCTGGAAGGGACCTCTGGAGGTCATCTGGTCCAACCCAACTCAAGCAGGGAAAACTAGAGTAGGTTACCCAGGACCATGTCCTGGTCGCTTTTGAATAGCTTCAAAGACAAAGACTCCATAACCTCTGTGGGCAACCTGTTCCAGTGCTCCGCCACCCACACAGTGAAGTGCTTCCTGATTTCCATCAAGATAGTCTGCAAGATGGGGAAAATAATATTGTTATATATACCTCATGGGACCTATAGCTTTCATTTGAAATGTTGGTAGTCTGTTTTGATGATTGAACATATATGGGGAACGGAATCGGGCAGGAAAACCAGAATTTAAGTTTGAAGTTATGGGATGTATAAATATTGAATTATATTTCAATAACTACAATGACATATTTAAATGTTAACATATAAATATATATATATATATAAGAACTATTTATGAGAACAGCCCAGCTGCTGAGAAGAAAAATTCCACTGTGTATCTGACCAAAGTTCTACCACATCACATTGTCTAAGTCACAATAGTTACTCAAAAGGTAAACCTAGTTTGGAGCTCATGATTTGGAGAGCTGGCAGCAAGAGAGCCACCTGGAAAATGTTCAATCATCAAAAGGGTCACTTTATACTGGCTATATTTTTATACTGGCTATATTTTTAACCATATTTTTTTTTTTTTTTTTCCTTTTAATGAACTTGATCAAGATTTTCATGAAAATACTAGCTTGACAAGCCATAACAATGCAAAATTTCCTAAGCTAGTGCACCACCCACTAAGAATATTGCTCTATATCTGAATCAGACATGAGTCAACGTCTAAATTACTTAGAAGGGGATAAGGGGGAGTAATACAAAATAAAACTAATTATTTTCAGTAACTAGAGAATTAAAGTAATATTTTAGATCACTGACATTTTGGTCTGTTGTGATCTCAAGGACTAGAGGATGTGGGGCAAAAAGTGTTATTTTTTGTTTATTTCCTATCATCATCCTTTGATTAGCCAACACAGTTCCCATCATCTGTCAACAATGACTTTGAGGTTTTGTTGCCTCACCCATAGACTTAGGCAGGTGTAGACTAGAATGTTTGTTCTTACATTTAAAAATACTTCAGAAGATGATATTGGGCAATTACTGACTGGCCTGTAGAAGTCCACTCAGCTTCTCATCTGCCACCCATCATGATCTGACTTCGATGTGGCTGAACTCTGGTTGTGAAGAAGAAACATTGCTGTTTCTTTGATTCAATTCTAATAATACAGTTTTTGTGCTTTATTGTCCTGGTTTCAGTTAGGACAGTTATATTTCCTCCTAGTAGCTGGTAGGGTGCTATGTTTTGGATTAGGATGAGAAGAGTGCTGACAACATGCTGATGTTTTAATTGCTGTAGAGCACTGCTTATACTAAGCCAAGGACTTTTCAGCTTCTCACTCTGTCCTGCCAGCGGGCAGGCTGGGGGTGCAGCAAGAGCTGGGAGGGGACAGACCCAGGACAGCTGACCCAAACTGACCAAAGGAGTATTCCATACCATCTGACGTCATGCTAAACAATATATAGGGGCGGCTAGCCAGGGTGGGGAGGCCGGCTGCTCGGGGTTGGGCTGGGCATCGGTCAGCGGGTGGTGAGCAATTGCATTGTGCATCACTTGTTTGTACATATTATTATTATTATTATTATTTCCTATTTTAATAAACTGTCTTTATCTCAACTCACAGGCTTTACTTTCCCGTTTCTCTCCCCCATCCCAGAGAGGGAGGGGGGAGGGTGAGCGAACGGCTGTTTGGTGTTTAGTTGCCAGCCGGGTTAAACCACAACATTTATAAATACTTTTTTAAAAACAAACAAACAAACAAACAAACAAACAAAGTTTGATCCAGAGGAGTTCCTGATAGGAAACAGGAACAGGAAATGAAAAAAATGATATTGTAATTGTATTAATAGTAGTATTTTTCTACCTTCTCTTCCTTTCTTTCTAGTATTAAAGCATACTTTACCACTCAAATGCTGAGTTATATCAGAAGGTGTTACAGTATGAGCTGAATTTTATCTTATTGTACACCAAGATAGGGGAACATCATTCCAATACTCCTCCTGGTTAATAAACTTCAATTGCTATGGTATTGCTATGATGTTCAAGACAAAAGTCAAAATGAAGAAATGAAGAAATATTTGTTTTACATATATGTTATTATGTATCTATTTAAACAAATATAATGTCAAAATAATTTTGACGCATGTTGCTTTATATAGCTCTTCTTTACCTATTTTCTCAGTGCCATCTTTCCTCAGTCTATATACAAATCAGCTGTTGACATGCATAGTGGAAATATTAAACAATATTCTCTTTCTTCCTTTGGAAATTAATTTTCTCTCATTTTAGAGATACTTAGCATTAAAGTTCTGTGAAATAAATTAGGAGGGATGAGAACTGGAGAGGAGATTAATTAATGTGTAATTAATGGTTTTGAAAGTTAAGAAAAAATAAGATGAATTGCATCAGTGTGATACAGCAAGTTATTTAACAACAGACTAATATGATTTACTCTAAAATGAGGTTTGTCTTCAGTTGCAAGAGACAAAAGAAATGAGGGGTGAAAATACTTGGTTAACTGGAGGGTAGGAAAAGAACTGTATGTTGTAAAATCACAGAGGAGATTTGATCTGACATACAATACATGGTTTAGGAAATGTGAATGCAAAATGGAACCAGAACTGGAGAGTCAGTGAAGTGGTCAGAGCAAGGAATAATATATTCGTATGAGACAACTAAGACAGCTTGTTTTACTAGGCTTACAAGTACTGTAAGGACTATGATATATAATGCATATATAAGTTCTTTATACATATGCACAGTAAATATGCCCATATGTATCAATACATAGGTTCTAGATATAGGCAATGCATACCTAAAAGCTAAGAGCAAAGGTTTACCACACTAAAGTATAACCATGTGAAAACAAAAACAAACAAAAAAACATAAATGTTTGATCTAAAAATTATTAAAATAAGATTTGGAACTGCTTTCCCAGAACATTTTGTGGTAGAACAGGAGGGAGGAAACAACTGTTATTAAGATGACAATTGATGTGTTTATGATATGATCTTGATACATGCTTCCCTGATAGATTACTAGGCACAATGACCACAATATTTGTAGCTGTCTGACATGTTGACCTGCCAATGCTGCTAAGCAAGATCTTATGGCACATCTTACACTTCATAACTACTTTGAATGCTGAATGGCTGCCTGCCAGACAAAGTCTCAAGATTCAGTAAACATATTTCACCAGCCATTCAAAAGTATGTAACTAAGCAGAAATGTCAAAGGAAGTGATAATGAAGGTCCATGATCCAGGAAATCAAATTTAAATATCTTTACTAGATTATTTTACCCCATCCCGGATGAGACACAATAACTAACTAAGACTTTATTTGAAATTCAAGGTAAAACAGAGTAAACTTTAATACCTGTGATTGAAATGTATAATAATGGAGTAGTAATTATTACTTAACATTACTTTTAAAACTTTATTTCTTTCAAACCTACAACTGATTTAGCAAAATATAGGATTTCTCTTTCTATAAATAACAGATAGAGAAAAAAAAAATATTTTCATGTGACAGTGACTTCCATTAGCTTTACCTTAATATAAAATCTCTGATGGAAGAAAAAAACTTTCAAGTATATTAGGACTATAACAAAGTAGAATAGAAAAACTTTAGTAAAAATCTCTGTATATGCTACATATGTAGCATAATATTAATATAATATTAACATGTGAAGTAGATATGTTTGAAATCCCAGGTACCTGTTAAAGTCTTTTGTTACAGAGAAAACAGCAAAGGACCATGGTAGTCCCATATAATAAGATTCTCTTCATAGTTCTGGTCATCTCCAAGCTCAAATAAGGTTGCATCCTCAGCTGAAGGGAACACCACTGTCTGATATTACAGTGAACTGGAAAAAAAAATCCCAAGTACATTAAGTTTCTTCCCAAGAGTAAATGTCATTTTTAATTGGTGAAAAATAGAGCATGCTAATTCTATCAAATCCGTGAATGAATTACATATGTGACTATGTTCATCTGATTAGGGTAATGCTTATAAAGATGAATTTGAGAAGGGAAATATAAACACCTAAAGAAAAATATTATTTGAACATTGTTTGTGCAGCAAACTCTATAAGAACTGTACTCTATTAACACTGGAATATTTCTCATGTCAGTTTTTAAAACTCATGTATTGCTGAAGTACACTCCAAAATATCTTCTGTTGTCATATATAGCCTTCACAAATTA
Source organism: Oxyura jamaicensis (assembly GCF_011077185.1). Taxonomy (NCBI): domain Eukaryota; kingdom Metazoa; phylum Chordata; class Aves; order Anseriformes; family Anatidae; genus Oxyura; species Oxyura jamaicensis. The sequence continues at coordinate 49,959,423 of NC_048893.1, read as the reverse complement.
TTTTATTTGCCTAGCTACTAGCAAAAATATCTACACATCTTGTCCTATAAAAAAGATTAGTATCCCTCTATTTTATTTTATTTTATTTTATTTTTTCTGAAAAGCATGACATGGATAAGGATTAAAAATCGCCTGTACTCCTATTTGCAGTTAAGGTAGATTTTGTGTTCCAGTTCTCTGTGGTAGAGAAAAATAGATAAACTTTCTTTAATTTAAACATGAAAGAAGCAAGAGAAACAAAATAAATACATATATAAATAAATAAAAATTCCACCTGAACATGCACTCACTATATATATATATATATATATATATATATATATTTCCTGTGAGATTGATCAACATTGGCACAGGTAGTCCATAGAGTTGTTTCATCCATCCATGTACATGGTCCTGGGCAGCCTGCTGTAGGTGGCCTTTCTCGAGCTGGAGAAGACAAGAGATCCCTGCCAAACTCAGCCACTCTGTTATTTTGTGATTTTGTGATAATACTGCATATATATATATATATATATATATATATATATATATATATATAAGTATCCATTCTTACATTTGCTTGTCTAAATCTGTTGCAGTTTTAAAAAGCCATATGATCACGTTGCAGACTTTCATGATAATATTTTCAGTCACATTCAGAATTAGTCTTGTCCTACACTTAATAATATCATGCAAAAGACCTAATGTGAGCAAAAGATATATCCTATACCTCAATGATATTAAAAATAAAGTAAAAAGAGGAGAAATTAATTAAAAATACTTCTAGTACTACATCGTGAAAGTATACAATAAATCATAATGTCAACTTAATTCTTTTTCTTTGAACTAAATCTAAGGTGTTATTGTCTAGGGTTTCTGAGCAACTCATTTTCTGAACTGATTATTTAAGTTAATGTGCAAAAGGTTATTCATGCTTCAGTGCTTCTATATCAGCTTTTACTGAAAGGTTGTTTTCAGGTCTATTTTTATTATGTTTGCTGACTGATTAATATTTCACTTCTTAGCGGCAATTGAAAGAAAACTTGGGATGATAAAACAAATTAAACTGTAAGCCTTCATCATTGCTGCCCAAGAGTTATGTAAGTCAGACAAATACTCAACATGAGATATGGACTTTATCAACAGAGATTTTAGGTGAGTGCGTTATGGAAAAAAATTTATGTTATTATTATTATTTTTTTTTATAACTACATAATTTAATGATAATTTCAAAAGATCTACAATATCAAACATCAAATCAGATGACATCCTATGTTAATAACAGCTATGAATAGACTTATTTTCTTTAGCAAAAACAAGAACTTTATAAGAATATGCCTAGGAAGTAGTGCATGCAGCTGAATTGGCTGAACCTCACAACAGTAGACCCTGCATTCAAACTTTAAAGGCAGTTCTTGCATAAGTGAACAATATCTATACCATAGTGAATAACAAAAAGCAGTTCTACCTCCATTCAAAAGGTCTTAGGTGGTCCACTTCATCGTGATATGCCGTTACAGTACAACACTTAAAATGCAGAACAGGACATAGCTTTAAATTGAATAGGGCAAGAAGAGAAGTGTATATGGGTAAGGTGTACTGTGTCATTAGGAATATTCAGCCAGTCTGGGCAGTTGTCCTTAAGAGCAAGATAGAAATCTACTGTCTGATTAAATGTTCTACTCCCAGGAAATCACACCCTGAAGACCAATTTGCACACACAAATAACTCAATTAAAAAAATTAACAGCTAGATAGACAGAAAGTGACAGAGATATGCTTTAAAGTGTTAAATGTATACACAGATAAGATCACTTCTACTATATCAACATCTATTATGATGTATATATTTAGAAACACATATAAAAGACTACGGATGAAGACTAATGTATTATTTTGAACTGCTATTTGTCTCATACCAACATAAAAAAGCCTCTTTCTAGTGCAAGAAAATAGAACTTTTTCTCAAATGTTCCTTCGATGAAAATTTCAATATGTATGCAGAACTGAATCAAAAACTTCACCATACTACTGGCAATCACTCATCAACTTAGCACATTGATATTCACATCAACTGCATTATCACTGTTATTCTGGGCCTTATCAGTGTATGAGATGGTGCACTATACTATCATATAGAAATATGAGTATATCTAAGCAATAATTATGTAAACGATTGTGGAATTATCCTTTGTCTGAGAAATACATTAATATAGAAAACTGTGTGAAAGGAGCCTTTTGCTCTATGGAGGATGTCATAGAATCATAGAATCATAGAATATCCTGAGTTGGAAGGGACCAATAATGATCATTGAATCCAGCTCCTGGCACCACACAGGTCTACCCAAAATTTTAGACCATGTGACTAAGTGCACAGTCCAAACACTTCTTAAACAGGCTTGGTGCAGTGACTACTTCCCTGGGGAGCCTGTTTCAGTGTCTGACAACCTTCTCAGTGAAGAACCTCTTCCTGATGTCTAGCCTAAACCTCCCCTGCCTCAGCTTGAAACCATTCCCACAGGTCCTATCACTGGACACCAAAGAGAATAGATCAGCGCTTTCGCCTCCTCTCCCTCTTGTGAGGAATCTGTAGACTGCCATGAGGTCTTCTCTCAGCCTCCTCTTTTCCAGGTTGAACAGGCCAAGTGACCTCGGCCGCTCCTCATACATCTTCCCCTCTAGGCCCTTCACCATCTTAGTAGACCTCCTCTGGACACTCTCCAACAGTTTTTCATCCTTTTTGTACTGCGGTGCCCAGAACTGCACACAGTACTTGAGGTGAGGCTGCACTAACGCAGAACAGACAGGGAAAATCACTTCCCTTGACCAACTAGCAATGCCATGTATACCAGGATACATGCACCCCAGGATACAGTTGGCCCTCCTGGCTGCCACGGCACACTGCTGGCTCATTCATATTCAACTTGCTATCAACCACAACCCTCTCTGCGGGGCTGCTCTCCAGCGTCTCATCACTCAGTCTGTATTTATAGCCAGGGTTATCCCAACCCAGCTGCAGGACTCGGCACTTGCTCTTGTTAAACTTCACGCGGTTGGTGATTGTTTAGCTCTCCAATCTGTCCAGATCTCTCTGCAAGGCCTTTCTACCCTCAGCAAAGTCCGCAACTCCTCTAGTTTAGTATCATTGGCAAATTTGCTCAAAACACCTTCTACTCCTACATCCAAATAGTTTATAAAAACATTGAAGAGGACTGGTCCTAAAATGGAGCCCTGGGGGAACCCACTAGTGACCATCCACCAGCCTGATGTGGTCCCATTAACCACAACCCTTTGAGCCCTGCCCGTCAGCCAATTGCTCACCCACTGTATGATGTTTTTGTTTAGCTGTATGTTGGACATGTTGAAATTTTGGACAACTGAAAAGTAAAAACAATTTTAATAAGCTGAATGTGGGGCACAAATCCTTCTCATATTTATTAAACTGATCTGTGGCATATCATGACCTGTTATCCAAGCTATCCTGATTCTTTTTATTGTCATGTTAAGAGTCTTAAATGAATTAGAATGAACAATTTATGCTCATTATTCTGTTGGTTTATTATGATTAAATCCACAAGAAATATATTTCTGGAGTATAGTTAAAATACATTCTTTCTGTCATGACAGGGGCTGACTTCATAAAATCTTTATAGTGATATATGTCTTCCTATTTTTTTTTATTTTTATTTTTATTTTTTTTTTTCTGTTTTGCTTACCCACAAGAAGGTAGGCATAATATCACATTAAGATACCATATTTATAGTATTTTTAACAAGACATTAAAAATGTATAACAACTAAAGGGATAATGTTAAATTCCTTCAGACTTACAATTAGTCACTGAAAAATGAATTGCACATACATATAATTTTGACATGCTGAATTAATATGAGGTTGACTGCATGCTGTGCAGATTTACAATATATAAGCTGTAATTTTTTGGATTCACTTTCCTGACATATTTTTCTATTTTATTATATAAAGTTTGGATGTGATGGCAAGTCCTGCATATGTTATTCAAAGGACATATAGATGTATGTCCTACTACAAAAAGTAATGTGATTTTATCTCAATTTCTTCTCTAATTATTCCTAACTTCCCAATTTCCATTAATTTTTTCCACTGAACATGAAATACTTCAGATAGCTATCTACAGTAGCCTATTTCCAATACTGTCCTGATAAAAAGCAAATCAAATCCTCTGTATCCAAGTGCTTCTATTACTTTCCCTGAAAGACTAATCCTGTAATCTAATGTCTAAAGCACAAGCAGATATTTTTGAGTGTTTCCTTTCCACTTTCCTTTCTGCTAAAATGAAGTCCATGATTTCCTGATTCAAAAAAAAAATGAATTACACAATTATATATTGGGGTAAAATACATGATGCATTTTAACAGTTAAAAATAAAAATAAAAAAATTAAAAAAATCAACTCATTGTGGACTTGGTGCATTCTGACTAATCTATTATTTTTCCAATAGTTATTGGAATATTCTAGGCACATTTTGGACTGCACTACCTCAGACAGCATGAAATTGAATCCTTGTAAAAATTAATGCTGCTGCTGAAAAGTGGTTTTGTACCATAAAGACTAAAATTAGTATTTCCAATTATCTACATTTGGGGGTGAAAAATAACATCTCAGGGTCCCTGAGAAGAAATGCATGCTTTCTGTGGGCACAATTTAAACAAAAATAAATATTTCTAGGAACAGAATAACTCTAGAGGTAACAGAGTAAATTAATTATAATGATTGGCATTGTCAGGTTACATCTCTGGTGAGCATCTACCCTAGAGAAAGTGTTCAGCATAACAGAATGAAATATGGGAGAAGTTTGCAAAAAAAAAAAAATTCACTAGAAATATCTGTTTAATACTGGGAAGCTCTGAAATCACTGGTGTTAAAGAGACTAAAGACTTTCTCTAATAACAGTTACTTGAAACCTCCTGGCACCCCTTACTGGCAGAATATTATTCATAGCTATTAAGTAAACTAAGTCAGAAAAATAAATAAGCCTTTTAAACAGGAGCTCTGCCTGAGTAAAGGCTACATAAAGAGAATATAAATAAGCTTGAAAGATGATCTCAGCTGATATAACCTAGCATGGATTTACTGATTGAGCAGTGCCACTCCAATTAATTGCTGTTGAAGTTCTGGCACAGGGTATTTAGTTCACAGAATATGGTCTCAGCTTTGCAATTAGAAACCAAACATGCTTTATTTGAAACAAGACTTGTATGGAGATCCTTCTAGGGTTTAATCTGTTAGTATCAAGAATGCTGAACGATCACAGTTCTAGGATAAGTCATTATCTGTGATTTCCTAAACTCATAGATTATGTAGAATATAAAGGGCCATTATGAATCATGCTGTTTGACCTCATGTTTACCAAATGTCAGAGAATTATGCCAGCTGAAATACAGTGATGAGCAATTACTGTTGCTCTCTATTTAAATGTTTGTGATGCTTGAGCAGCTGAAGACTACAGATACCAAAGCATAAGAGAAGACACACTAAGGATGCATAATATAATTTCTAGGATCTTCCTTTTCTACTGCAGCACAACAGAATTACAATGGCTTTGCTGTAATACTGCATTCCCTGGGCAAAAGAAAAGGAATAATTTCTTCTGTTTATCTCCCCAGAGTCGTTATTAAAACACATATTTGGAAGACATTATGTTATTGGCTGATTAGTAATGCAGAAATAGTTTCCAACATGAACTTGGTTTTCACATATGCCAGTGATGAGCATTCATTATTCACTCCTTATGGTTTTGTTTTGTCTTTTTAGACAGTTACTTGACAGCAGTAATGTTTTCCTTTTGAGAAATTCTGACAATTTCTTTTGAAGAACTTTTCTGTAAGAAGCTGCTGTGCAGGGAGTCAAAGCAATGATGCATTACAGAAAGAGAAATCATACTACTGACTCTGGGGGCTGCACACACCTCATGCACAAAAAGTCTCCTTCCTGTCAACAGCCCTACTGGGCATGTCTGAGTTCTCTGATGATGAAGCTAATCTGCATGTTAACACTTACTGCTGTCAGGCCAAAGAGGGTGACCAGTGTAAAGGGAATACAGACAGCATTGCCCAACATGAAACTGGTTGCCAGCTGCTGTTTCAGCCCTGGAAGACACATGTAACTTGAGTAATTTGGAGCAACTTTTTTTTTTTTTTTTTTTTTTTAGAACTGAACAACACAGGTACAGCTTTGAGAGAGGAACACTGGCAAAACAAACCTCTTGTGCTGCTAGAGAACTAATTTGTATCAGGTTGGTTCTTCTTCCTTTGCTTTAGAGAAATCCCTAACTGATACCTATAGGGAAAGCATTGCTTCTATAGTACAGATTTTCACCAACGGTTCTTTATACTCTCATTCCTAGAGCAACATTCAATTATTCAGATTAATTTTGGGTCATTGTACTTATTATATGTAATCATTCTGTGAATTCTTAACTCCAAATTTTTCAATTATTTATAAAGATTTCTCTCAGTGTGTTCATCCAATTTCATTCTGCTATTTCTCTGTAAAAATAATGAGGTATAAAACTGTTCTTGAATCATATAGGAATATATAAAAAGCCTTTTGGGAGAATTGCAAGCATATACGATGTACATGAATTTTCCCATTGAATGATGGGCAGATCTACTGAAATGACTGTAGTAGTTTTTCTGTCTCTTGTTACCATGTAAGAGCTGCAACAGGATCCACTTCAATGGGTACTGAGTTTGAAGGCAGACCAGTACTGGGGAGCTAACAGATAGTGGTAGCTAAGCCTATGCTTCTTCTTCAAGTATGTGGATATACATACACAGAGGCAGTTATATCACCTTCTGATATGTACATAATCATCTGCATTCATTGTAAATGATGACCGAATATTTCAGGTATTTTTCATTCTTGAATATTTTTTTAATTATTACCTCTATACAGATTTTTAAGCATAAAAATATTGTAAAAAGAACTACACCTGGAAAGATATAACTCATAAAATAAAATAAATACAAAAAAAAAAGTTAAGGAAAATTATTGGAACAAATGATGTAAGCTGAAGTCTTGCCAGGTTTCATATCACAGAGCTGATCTCCTTCACATGTCATGGATCATGGATAGCTATGATCCATTAATGCTAAGAAATTAATCTGATTAAAAGAAACTGTGAAACCTATGTCTTGCTCAAGTGAAAATATTATCTCTAATTTCATTCATGCTTTAGGTTTACTATTTCCAGTGCCTTCACTTCAGTGGGATAAAATAAATTGGAAAAATGCTTTAAAACCTGCCAGTTTAGAAATTAGATTATTATCTTTTATATTTCACAATTATGAAATAATTATACATTAAGTATTTAGAAATTTTGCTTGTGGGATACAAAACTGCATTTATGAATGTTTCAGGATGTGTTTCTTAGAAATATAACATAAACATGCAAACTGTCCCTCCTTTCTGTTTCTTTCTGTTTAAAACTTGCCTTGAAGTGCTCTATTCATCACTTAGCACATGAATATTTGATCACAGATTAGTGATGTTTCTAGAAAACAGCTCTTTGATTCAGAATTTTGAAAAGTTAATAGTGATAGAATATCAAATTCTAGATTAAGATGATAACAATTTGCTTTTCATTGAATTTATTCTTAAGTTTGGTGAAAGCTAGGCTGTTTATTATTAGCAGTTCTACATCTGCTTATTATATTTATAGTAAATTAAAGCTGTGACTTGTAGACTTAATTTTCATGATAAAGATTATCAAAAGCATTGGGAAAAAACAAACAAACAAACAAACAAAAACTTTCTGCATTTCATTTATTTAAAAAATCAAACTATCCATAGCTATTTACTAGCTATTTACTCCTTGAATAGTTATATGGAATGTAACTTGCAGATTACCATTCCACTTTTCTAATTGGTTCACATCATGAAAAATTGTAGCTAAGAAATTTCAAATGGCATATTATTTATGACAGAGAAAAAATATTGTCTGGATGTCTTAAGTATAATTATTATTAATAATAATAGTAATGATAAAATGCTCCCTAATCTGCACTTCTGCTCTGAATTATCATCTAAATGTAGATCCTTGTTCCTGTCTTTAGTAAGTGTAGCTTGTCATCCATGAGATTATCTGTAAATTTACTCCCATTTATTTGTGAACAATAAAAGTAGTTTTCATTAAATCACAGAATCACAGAATCATCTAGGTTGGAAGAGACCTCCAAGATCATCTAGCCCAACCTCTGACCTAAGTCCCCCACTAAACCATATCACTAAGCTCTACATCTAAACATCTTTTAAAGACCTCCAGGGATGGTGACTCAACCACTTCCCTGGGCAGCCTATTCCAATGCCTAACAACCCTTTCAGTAAAGAAGTTCTTCCTAGTATCCAACTTAAACCTCCCCTGGCACAACTTTAGCCCATTCCCCCTCATCCTGTCACCAGGAATGTGGGATAATAGACCAACCTCCACCTCGCTACAGCCTCCTTTAATAAAGTATCAGCAAGTATATCTCCAGGACTGAAAACTGTTAAAGGTTGATCCAATTCATAGATTACTGTGTCATGAACCACAGGTAATATTTCTTGTTGTGATCATCAAGCTAACTATGAACTCACCTCTAAGCAGCTTGTTCAAACTATCCTCATCATTATAAGTCTTGTCAGGTGGAAATTTATTTATTTATTTATTTATTTATTTATTTTAATATCAGGAAACAGTGCAAATAAATTTATAAGAATTTAGATACTGATTTTGCTACTATTTTTCCACTATACACTGAAGATGTTGCCCTGTCATACAACAGTTGCCCAGCAACAAATTATGCCAAAACAGTGCTGGCTCTTATTTATCTCATACTTGTCTACGAGCTTGCAAACTGTTTGATCATTTTCCACTATTTTTCCATAACTGGTTTACAGTCTTCTGGGTCTTCCTTTCTCCCCTTTTTAAAGAAATTAAATATATTTCTCTTTCCCAGATGTTACTCATTTTTTGTTCTGCACAAGTAATCAATATTATCTCTGAGATTGTTTCAGACATTTTTCTGCAATCTTGAGATTAATTTTAGTTAGGTTCTGATCTCTAGACCTTTTGTTGCCTGCTCTAGTTGGAAATTTTGTCATTTTCATTTATTTTTTGGTTGAATAAACTCTTCATTATAATCAATCTAACTTTACTGAAGACTGATTCAAGAAAAGAATAAAGTTATTTGACCTCATTATCTACATTCCATTATGTCTATTTTGAATTTTCCTTCTGTTTGTATTATTCCTTTATGCTTGTCCTTACTGTTAGAGATTGCAGTCGATGAAAAAATTGTGACTCAGCTTCTCATTATTAAATTGATCCCCCTATTAAGGTCTTATACTATTCTTGTATTGAAATATTGGTTGCCAGGTAGATAATTTTTAAAAGATTTTCCTGAAGCTTTATGAAACTTATTTCAGTTCTGTTTTGAAAATCAGGTATTCTGAATTGGACCCTAAAAAACATTAGAAAATTTGCACTCTTAGCTGAAAACTGGAGATAACGAATAGATTTCTGACTGAAACTCAGATGCAGATTCATCCCAAATAAGTATGTTTTGATGAGATTTTTTTAATTCCATCTCTTTTTAAAAACAAAATGTGCTTAGCAAATTGAGACAGTGCAAATCAAAATTCACTGTATTACTTAATTTTGATGTAGTTTATTACTGTTTATTTTATCTTTTCAGATGTTTGACAAAGCTCTGTGATATGTTCTAATTAAAATTTTACTGAGCAAAAAGAAAAAAAAAATCTATATGTTTAATATGTTTTCTGAAAAACAAAAATATCTTGGTAATCCTCAAAAACAAACATTACAATTTAAGTGGGCAATTTTTAAGGTATTTTATAATTGAAGAAGTCAAAGAAAGACACATTACTACATTTAACATGCTATGTACATCCACTTCTCAGTTTCGGCTCATGAGTTTTCGTGACTATTGCATTTTCTCTTCTCATCCTGTATCAGTCATTTAAAGCATTGCAGTCAATTAATTGTATGATAAAATTGATATTACCTTTTAGTTTCTAATCTTAACAGGAATAAAGTAATCAAGAAAGGTATTGGAGACTGCATTAACGGGATTAGCTGTATAAAACAAACACTTCTATCACAGTTCTAAAAAGCTTGATAATGTCCATCAGGATCAGCGTGCACAGCACTGATAACCATCCCATAGGAAGGAAGTTACCTCAGAGAAGGTGAGGTATAAGGAAACAAAATACAATATCCCAGAAGCCTGCTTTGACCTTCCTAGTGTTGGGGTTAGGTTTTAAGAATGCAGAAGTATTCTTCTGAGTGATATAAAAGAAAATAAATATATGAGTGACTTGTACATATTTGCTTACTCATCCATTCCAGTAAGAATAAAAGCACATGCTGTATTAGTAAAATGAAATATAGGAGTGGGATCCCTGATAATCCTATTAAAAAAAAATAATAAAAAAAAAAAAAAAGAATTTTTCATATGAGCCAGGAAGCAAAACAGAAGTTGTTTGAAAAGATGACTAACAAACTTAAAAGAGCATGCTGCAGCTTAGTAGGAATAATTACCCTAAGCTATATACACTGATTTATGAAAATATATATTTTTTGTTCATGATAAGGTCTAGTGCATTGTGTGGGTAAACTCTCCAAATGATGTTTTAATTCAGTATTGCTAGCCACAGGCACTCAAAAGTTATTTTAGCACCACACCTGGTGCTCATCCCACCCAAACAATGAGATTTGGAAGAGAGCACCAGGAGGAGTTACTGAGTTTGTTTATTTTTGTACCTCATTGTGAATGTTTATTCTCCAACTAATCTTAAGTCTGGAAGGCTAGAACCTTTTTTTTTTAAGTGAAAGCTGAGGTTTCTTAGGTAATAGTTTGTTTTCAGTAGCTCAAGTTTCAAACAAGAAACAGAGAAGACAAAGCCAGCAAAGAAAACCCCCACCTATCATACAACTGATGGGAAAATACTCTTATATCACAACATTTGCTGACAATGCCAATGTTTTCCATGCAGGAAATGAATAGTGAAAACACATAGAAACATGTGACCAAATAGTTTTCAGTATTTGTATTATCCCTCTGTGCTAAGAAAACAATGATCTATGTAACAAGTGTAATATTATCATATAATACAGAATCTTGGCAACTTATTTATTATATTTTGAGAATAAATAGTCACCACCATTAGAATGATGATAACTGGAAGCAACACCATTTTTCACAAAACTTTCAGTTTTCTCACATTAGCTAGACAGTGAAATGAATAACGCATTAGAACTTTTTCCAACTCTAGCACATGGGATTTCAAATCATGTATGAAGTGCATTGCTAGGTCTATAAAATAATCACCATCACAGGTAACTTAATATCAAGTTACGACTTGTGGATGGGTAGGCACCTTATGTGTAATTTGTACCAGAGTTAAGAGCTTCGGAAAGGGATTCTCAGAAGTCAAGAGGCAGAACAAGGTTGTCTTAAATACCATTCATACCTCTTTTCTTTGCTGTTCAGTATATAGAAGTCCTCCTGGGCTGTCAGAAGTCAATATGAAGCACAATGTTCGTTTCAAGTACATAAAACTGGTACAAAGCCCTAACGCTCATAATTGTTTTCTCTCTGGATTTTCAAAGAACTGTGTGGCTTGTTTACTGAGTTCTAACACAAGGGTAATTCATAAGTGGCAAAGTCCTATAAGCAGAAGACTACACAAAGTTTATTTATTTATTTATTTATTTATGCTCTATATCATAACACTGAGACAGTAATGTTGATAGGCTTAAGGTTTATAATGTCTGGAGAAAACGTGTCTAGTTGGGGTTGGACAATCTGACAACCAGAGGTCCCTTCCAGCCTTAACAATTTTGTGATGATAATACTATGGTGTCATTCAGAATAACACTAACTTCTGTTGTCCTACTGTTAAGCTTATATTCAGCATAAAAGGAAAATAGGAGTTAAGTCAATTATTCTAGCCACTGAAACTCAAACATAAGTATTTGCTTGAGTGCAAGCAGGTTCAGGTCCATATTTTTTATGTTTTTATTGATCTCTTAAACTGCTTTTTTTCTCCCTCAAGTTTAACTCCTCAAGTTACATCTTGCTGATATAACATGACATATTAATTTGATTCAGGGCACTGTCTTAACCTGCTACCCTGATCTCTGGCTACATATTTGTAATTGAGCTCTTGACACCACTGCAGCAGAAGCAGCATAACATAGAAACCCTTGTCTTGTGAAAAGAAGGAACACAGGTAACCAAGGTTGGAGTATCCACCCCGTGTATTAGCAGCACTACAAAAAGCTTGTGGGGCTAAGTATAAGCTCCATAAGAGGCAGTTGTCCTCTATCTCTGTTGGCCTGAAGACACCTGTACTTCCCAAAACACAGAGCAATGCAAACAGCTGTGGAGCAGGAATTGAATCAGCCTGCTTTTGCTTCAACCCTCACCTACTGTTTGGTGCAAAGGTGTAAATAAAAAGAGCCCTTTGAGTGAGTTGTGGCATGCAATAGTTTTAATGTGCTTTACTTGTAGGGGCATACATGTTAACATCTAATAGATAGCTTGATGATTCACCTTTGCTGCTGAGGGCAACTGAAATGCAATTGGTTTGTTCTATAAATCCATAAATCCTTTTCAGAAATTCAGATTGTAAACCATGCTCATTCCTGGTTTAAAAAAAAAAAAAAGAGAGAGCCTCAGAAATGTAGAGCTGATACTTTAGAGATAGGCAAGGGCAAAACAATATCTGTAAACCTGAAAATTCTGTTCTGATAGCCAGACTGGCCCATTCTCAGGCTTTACATAGTTAGCCTGGAAAATATATCAAGATAGAAACAGTCTGATAGACTGAATGCTTCAGAATGATACCTGATCCAAAATACTTTTCTAAAGAAGATGTTCTTTAATTTTTCTCTATATTAATTGTGGCTCTCTGAAGATTGCACAATATGAGCAGCCAACATTTAATGTCCCTAAATTACAAGCATAAAAGGAAGAAACTGGAGAGGGCTGCTGCTTGTGTTGTTTGTTTTGTTTTATTTTACTTGTGCTCAAAATGCTTGCTGCTCTCTTTAATTTCCTCCAGCAATATTCAAGGAGAGAAGCTTTCAATGTGCAGATATTACCATGTGTGTATCTGGATTCTAATCCATTTTTTCTTCTTACTCATATGTATCCAAGATTATGTACCTTGTTGCATAAGCTTGAAGTAGATTGGAAGGTATTCTGGAGAAAAAGAAAGTTTATGTCCAGTGAAAGAAGGGGCAGGCAACTTGGGGAGAGTACAAGGAAGTTGCCAGTATATGCAGAGAAAAAATCAGGAAGGCCAAAGTCCATTGTGAGCTCAACCTGGCCACTATGGTTAAGGATAGCAAAAAATGTTTTCACAAATATATTAATGGTGACAGGACTGCCAAGGAGAATCTCCATTCTTTACTGGATGCAGAGGGAAACATGACTACTGAGGATAAGAAAAATGCTGAGGTTCTTAATGACTTCTTTACATCTGTCTTCAATAGTCAGACCACGTATCCTCAGGGTACTCAGCCTCCTGACCTGGAAGTCTGGGATGAAGAGCAGAAGAAATACCCCACAGTTCAGGTGGAAAGAGTTAAAGGCCAGCTGATCCACCTGGACTGCCACAAGTCCGTGGGGCCTGATGGGATCCACGGAGATGGGATCCACGGTGATGAGAGAGTTGGCGGATGCAATTGCTGAGCCACTTTCTATCATCTGTCAGTGGTCATGGTCATCTGGAGAGGTCCAGATGACTAGAGACTTGTTAATGTGACACCTACCTATAAGAAGGGTCATAAGGAGGACCTGGGGAACTACAGACCTGTCAGCTTGACCTCGGTGCCAGGAAAGGTGATGGAACATGTCATTTTGAATGCAATCACGCACGCAGCATATGTGGGACAAACAGGGGATCAAGCCCAGTCAGCATGGATCCATGAAAGGCAAGTCCTGCCTGACCAACCTCATCTCCTTCTATGTCTGGGTGACCCACCTGGTGGATGAGGGAAAGGCTGTTGACGTAGTGTACTTAGACTTCAGAAGGGCCTTGGACACAGTCTCCCATAGCGTTCTCTTGGAGAAGCTGGCAGCCCATGCTTTGCTGGGTTAAAAACTGGCTGGCTGGCTGGCTGAGCCCAGAGAGTAGTGGTGAACATAGTGAAAACCAGCCGGTGACCACTCACAAGTGGTGTTCCCCAGGGGTTGGTGTTGGGGTCCATCCCCTTTAATATCTTTCTTGATGATTTTGATGAGGGAATAGCATGCACACTCAGTAAGTTTGCAGAAGACACCCAGCTGGGGGGAAGTGTCAATCTGCTGGAAGGTAGGAAGGCCCTGCAGAGGGATCTGGACAGGATGGGTGGCTGGGCAGAGGCCAATGGGCTCAACATGGCTAAGTGGAGGGTCCTGCACTCTGGCTATGACAACCCCATGCAGAGTTACAGGCTTGGGGAAGAGTGACTCGAAAGCTGTGCAGAGGGAAAATGATCTGGGGGTGCTGATCAATGCTCCCCTGAACATGAAAGAACAGTGTGCCCAGGTGGCCAAGAAGGCCAATGGCATCCTGGCTTGTATCGAGTACTGTGTTCAGTTTTGTGTCCCTCACTACAAGAAGGACATTGAGGCCCTGGAGTGTGTCCAGAGAAGGGCTACAAAGCTGGTGAAGGGCCTGGAACACAAGTCCTATAAGGATTGGCTGAGGGAACTGGGGTTGTTTAGTCTGGAGGAGGCTTAGGGGAGACCTTATTGCTCTCTTCAACTACCTGAAAGGAAGGTGTGCGACGCTGAGGGTCAGTCTCTTTTCGCAGAAGTAGTGATAGGACAAGAGGGAATGACCTCAAGTTGTGGCAGGGGAGGTTTAGGTTGAAAATTAGATGTTTCTTCTCAGAAAGAATATTCAGGCATTGGAACGGGTTGCCCAGGGCAGGAGGTGGAGATGCTGTCCCTGGGTGTGTTTAAGGAGAGGTTGGACCTGGTGATTAGGGTTTTATGTGTAACATTAGTAGTAGGGTGATGGTTGGACTAGATGATCTTGGAGGTCTTTCCCAGTTTTCATGTTTACTATGATTCTATGATCAAAACAGAGAGTATAGTAGGGACTAATATCAGCCTTCCAAACACAGGGAAGAGTGATAGAATTTAAGATTCAGCAAAACTAGAAATTTATGCTGAAATTTTTATTTGAGCATAATGCTATATATCATATTGACTTTGTGTTCTATATTTTTAATTATTATTTTAATAAGGATTTGATATTTTTTTTTCTCTTAGGTAGTACGTTATTTTTGTAATTTATTACAATTGCAAATTTTATTTTTTTTTTGTTTCACTGTAAATAAGAAATATATTTTATTATTTCTTTCAACTTCAATACTACTTTAAAAGGCCTTCAAGATTACTGCAAAAGACAATTTTGAAAAATATTTTATACTACAACATCTCTGTTTCTGAAAAATATCTCTGTATATATCACTCACAAAGTTAATCTAACCTTCCTGGATTCAAAATATATTCTTCCAACTTCCACTTGAGTAGCAAATTTTTCTCTTCATGTAAGTATATACTCCTATTACCTAATGCCTATTTCAGTTATACCAGGATAGAGTTGTTATATCAACAATGTGAAACAATCTAATTGATTAAATGGATTTTCATGCAACAGGGGTTTGTCTTTTTGTAAATCAATATAAAATTTGGCTTAGATATATAAGATTTGGGTTTCTAGCAAAGAATTCTATGTAATTCAAATCATATGTGCAATTGTAAAGAGTTCCAGATAAATAAATCACTCTGCATAATGTAAATGCCAAGGTAAAGTAAATGTCTATGATAAAGAGATATTTAAAATAAAGCACGCTAGGACCAATGAAGTGCAAGTCACATTCCATGTTTTCTCAAGATCAAGAAGCAAATGACAGTGGTGAGCTGGTTTTATTTCTATTTCTAACATCACAACAAAACAGACCCAAATATATTCTGAATTGAGGAAATTTTCATTAAGTTTCCATAGGTTTCTATACCAACACATTATTTCTGGCACATTGTTTATTATGACTACATCACTTACAATGGATAAAAGACAAAGTAGATGTATGCATAGCACACATACATTAAATTCACACCAGCTTAAATAACCCTTCACCTTCTCACCTCTGAGATCCTGAGACCATTTTCTTACTTCTCTAAATTGGTTAAGCACCACAAAGAGACAGCAACAAACATTTACATCCATTTTCTTCAGATGTGCTTACATGTACATGAACAAGGGAGGACTGGGATTTCATATTTCTTGTTCCATTATGAAGAAAAGCATAGATATTTTGTTTAATTCTATTTTGTGAACAGTGTATTTGCACCTTATTAGTGGGATAAAATATATATATATATATAAATATATATATAAATAAAATAAAAGTAGGCATTTTCATAAGTTCTTTGAAGAAACTTATGTTTACCTTAAAATTACCAGTTAGAAAATGTACTTACATTTCTGAAAATATACAAGTAGGGGTATGTGTGCAGCTGGAGACAGGTAACTTGCTTTCAAGTCATTCTATGTATTTAAGAAGAAAAACAGACTTCTACTCTAGGGCAATACTGTGAAGTTCTGAAGATTCACATTTTTTGCTTGAACATATAAATAGTTTATTCTTCCAGTCTTCATTTTAAACAAATCTTGAAAATGTTTCCTACAGTGTTTTTTGTTGTTGTTGTTTGTTTGTTTGTTTGTGTGTGTGTGTTTTTTAAGTGCTGTCAGAATAACTGAGAATAATGGCATGAAACTAAGAAAAAGTAAATATAGCCTGAGCATCAGAACAAATGAATGGTGAGGAAATAACCAGAATTCCCAGCTGGAGAGGATAAAGCACTTTCATCTGAGTAATTTAGAACTCGGAAAATCACTTCAGAGAAAAATCTTGCACTGGGCAAAGAATGATGCAGATGAGTATTGGCTGCCTAAATTCTTCTTTGAAGCTCACTGTATGATTCTTATGATAGACTATTGGTTTACTTCTTATTGCTACTTTATGATAATGTAGTTGGTGTCATATAACACCACAGATTCATCTCTGAAACATTTTTACAGAGCTGCTTAGGCAGAGACTTTCCAATAGAGCCACTGTCTCACCTGAAAAAAAAAAAAAAAAAAAAAAAAAAAGTGACCATTGCTCAAATTGTAAAAGGAATCTATGAATTATTTATATCTGTTTGGGTAAACTCTTAATATATACATCTATAATAATGAACAATTTATTATACAATATATATATATATTGATTATATGTATTATATATATGCTACATATATATAGCGGTATATATATTTAATATCACTATAATAATTAAGAATATGGCTAAAGTTAAAATTGCATTATACATCTTTCTCCTTTTCATTTTTGTACAGTGATATTACATCTATTTGTTTTTTACTGAAATAATCTGTAATGAAAATGAGCATTCC
This sequence comes from Oxyura jamaicensis, assembly GCF_011077185.1. Classification (NCBI taxonomy): domain Eukaryota; kingdom Metazoa; phylum Chordata; class Aves; order Anseriformes; family Anatidae; genus Oxyura; species Oxyura jamaicensis. Next base: position 49,941,945 of record NC_048893.1, on the reverse strand, counting down.
ACACATGTAGATGCACATCAAGCAAGCGTTCAGAAAATTTGTGTGTTATTCAGACATTCTCAAGTCATAGTGAACATCAAATTCTTTGAAATTGTTCAGAGCATCTAAGATTCTGCTTTAGCTATGTATTTTCAAGGATAACACATACACACTCATAAATGCACACCACACAGACACACGTACATTGTGTGAACATTTTGTAAATATTCTTTTATCCATCAAAAGATGGTATAAAGACCAAAAGTGAAAGTTCATAAAGACATAAAATCTTTTCCAGAGCGGTTGGGATGTGACTACAGAAATGTGGTGTTCAGCAGTATGAATTCTGGCAGTTTGCTACATTGCAGGATTATTTGTTATCTCAAGAATTCCAGTGCTCACTACCTCCATTTCAGACTCCTTAATAAAAGCTCCATCTTTCCCTCTCTACCAATAGGCAACTCTCTAGCCAGCTGAAGCTGTCAAGGAAATCCATGAAACTGAAAAATAAGCCAGGATATAATACAGTTGCCTTTCCAAAATGAAAACAAAACAAAACAAACAAACAACAAAACAAAATAAAACTAAACAACAACAAACACACTTTCAAACAGAAGAATGTTTGATTGTTTGGGGTTTTGTTTTAATATTAAAGTATTATTTCTTTCTGCCAAGAAGTTATATCAGATTAATAACTACAGCTGTAATGCCTCATGCTAATTCATGCTAATTTTTTCAAGCATTTTTCCTTTGGATAAGTCAGTCAGGACTCCACAGCATTCAATAAAATATTATCCAACTGCACAGCAGCAGCAGAAAATTTCCAGAAACTTGACAATATAACTTTAGTCATCTGATGGCATATCTGATGGCTTGGCATATCTAGAACATTGAAGAAAGAAAATATGACAGAAACAAAGAGCAATAAGCAATTGTCATTGTCCTTCACACCCAAAGAATGCATTTCCAAAAGTGGAAAAAAACATTATTGTGACTCTGAATTCTTTTGGACCCAGTGACAATCAGGAATACCAAATATTCTCTCAGTTAAAATAGATCAATAAGTCATTTCTTCAGGCATCAGTAATAGATGGCAATGGAATAAACTGTGTTCTTATTTACACACTTTGGTGAAATTTAAAATTTTGAATCAATAGATTTTTCTCATGATTCCTGTATTCTCTTGAATATGTTTTTCCACACCATTTCATGCTATGGCTTCATAACAGTACTTAACACTGATGAAGAAATAGTTGCTTTAAAGAATAAATCTTGTTTACCTTAATTTTAAAGCCCTTGACTCAATTTTCTCAGAACACCTCCAGAATTAGAGGATTATTAATGCAACCCTGTGGCCTAGCCACAGATTTTCATCTCATGATCTCTTTCACACTACTTTAATTTCACATGCATTATTCTCCAATTATTTTAGTATGACTGATTAATCTTTATAATATGGACACTGATATACATACACCAATTTTCCAGTATTGTACTACAATTGGATATACTAAAGTATGACTGTGGCAAAAAATATCTATATTCATCTCTACTTTTAATTCAGCTGAATAATAACAATAATAAATGTTCTTTGCTCTGACAGATTACGAGCTTTTTCACTAAACTGTTCCTGAACTTAGTGCTTTCACAAAATATTAATGGCTAATGTGTACAAATGGAAATGAATTAGCAATGACGTGTTAGTAGAACTTCAATTCTTTTTATGAATTTTTTTTCAATAACATAATATTTCTGTAAACATTAAATTAAAAAAATATCAGTGTTTCTAAACTCATTCATCTTTTGACTCTATTTGGAAACCAAAAAGGATGCTTTTCTGTCCCTTTGAACTATTCATCAGATAAATAATGCAGTATTGAAGAGGGAGCAAACAATTGGAATCGGTGAGGTGTAACCATAGCTATATCTATTCAGTAATGTGGTTCTTGAGTACTCTTTTTTACCAGAAAACCTTTATTAGATACACTTTCAATGTTTTAAAGCACCATCAGGCTTCCTATACCCTGATGAAATCCTTCAGAACAGTAATATATTTTGCATGGTGGCAACCTATTTCCCTGCTGAGTCTTTTTCACTAAAGGTTAGGAACATCAAGACAAGAATAAAGGATGTATTTCAAACTAGCCACAATCTCTAAGGCTTTTTTTTTTTTTTTTTTTTTTTTTTTCAGGAGAAAAATGTCTGAAAAATGTCTGACTGTCCTGTGAATGTTTTCACAATAAAATTATCTAAAATTTCACAATAAAATTATCTAAAAAAAAACTCAAACAGGCAAAGAATAATGACATTTCTCTCAGAACACTTATGCCTCATTTCAAGGTGGATGATGCATTGACAATGCCAGAAAGAGCAGTGAGAAGGAAATTAAAAACAAACAGAAAACAACAACAAAACAAATAAGCAAAACCCCACCACCACTGCCAACAACAAAATAAAAACAGAAAGACCAGTGAGAAGCAAAGAAAAAGGCAGTAAGGATCACTTCAAGTAGATTTCCATAACTTTTCGTATTTGTCCTTGAGATCATAGATATCTGCTTGCTTCTGATTAGGACTGATTTTTGCCAACTGTTAATACACTTACTATGATATCATATTACCATACAGAAGAAGAAAAAAAAAAAAGAGAGAGAGAAAAAAGAGAGAAAGAGGAAAAGAAGAAAAAAGGATTGTCTACAGGAAGTCCAGAAACACATCCAGAAAGTGAAGAAGTGATGATTGCTTTCTCAGTATCTCTGCATGTAAGCTAACTTCTACCCATGAACAAATAGAATGTGAGTGACTCATGTATTTGAATATTTTCATATGGACGGGCTAATTGTCTTATGCTGCACATCATAGGAAAAGAAATTATTTTAGAGGAATGCAATTAGTTTTAGAAATACTTGCATTGCATCGGTATTTATATTTCAGTTATACTTAAGCATGTTCTTATGTTTTAAGCAGAAAAATATTTCTCCCACTTTAGTTTCAATGTGTCCCCAAATACCTGGCACCTTCCATAATTATTCAGTTAATAACTGAAATTAAACAGATATATTTGTATGATCTGAAGTTGAAAGGCTTTATTTATTTATTAAATTCAATTCTTGTTTTTAGTTTTATTTAAGCCACATTAGAGGGTATTTTTAAATTATGCTGGAGGGAGAAGCTTATTCTAAAACTGGTGCCTTCATGGAAACTTATGTTTTTATACTTCAAGCAGCTGAACAGGTTGGAATAATTTTACTGCTTTAACTTTCCTGGAAATACTGGAAATTCTGGAGATTAAGTTCAGTTTCTGTTACATTCCATTCCTTTCACTGTGGGCAAGTAATTAAATTTCTACTTGCAGTCTACCCCATCTAAAACATCTAAAAGTATATTTAACTTTCGCTTTTTGTCTAGTTGTCTTGGAAACTATCACAGGAGAGAACTGGCTCTAATTTTCAACATCTATTTTGCTATTCAGAATTCTCTAGTTTAGATATCAAGTGATTGTTGAACACATAAAAGAATAAAGTACTTAGTGACAGGCCAAAAAGAGTTTAAGGGTCTTTTGTAAGTTTGCTAATGAAAAGAACCTCCAGTCCAAAGGAAGAAATAAAGAATCAAAAGAAAATTTGTTTATGTTAAAAAGTGAGTACAATTGTTATATAAATGGAATGAATTGGAATGTCTGATTTTGATATTTTAGGACATATTCAATTAGTATTGCTAATTAGTTAAATTAAACGAGATTCTCAAGATCAAAATGGGGAAGCTTCATAATCAAATTTTCATTAAAATGTAAGCTTCTGAAAAGATACAGTCTGGTATTTTTATTTAGCATATGTTTGTTCCAATTTAAAAAACACAAATGTTTGCTTTTGTAAACAAAAAATAAAATATGGTCAAAATTCAAATCAACTACTAAACTGTTCATTCCCATGTTCTTTGAATACCAAGTGAGGTAGCAAAAAATTGTAAAATGATGTACAATTGAGCATTTTGCTATCTATTCTAGTGTCTCCGTCTCTCGCCTGTCAGCAAATTTGGCAAGTTTACTAGCATGAAGCTAGTAAGCTTGTAGCATTGTAGCTAATTAGCTACAATGGGTTTATTTCATTTAATTATGCTTGATGTTACAGTTAAAAGCAATTGGTGACTAATATCACTAAAATTAATCTTTTTTTTTTTTTTTTTTTTTCAGAAAAGATTGCAAGGAAAAAAAATCATTGTTGTTCATCTTTTTAAAGGTTGGGTTAGTGAGATGAGAAAAGAAAATGAAAGTTGGAGATGAAGCTGAATGACACCAGTAAATGTGCCTGCAATCTCTGTCCAGCCTGAATATTTTAAATATTCTGCAGAGTGAAATACATAAATATAGGTAAGAGTGACAGATATATATTATGATTACTCTATGAAAAGACAGGAATAGATCTTGAATACCATTATTTTTCCTGACAGTAGAGGTTTTCAAACTTTATTACAGTGACTTAGCTCTTTTCTTATGTGATCACAGCTTCTGCTCCTTTTCTAAACTCCAGAATTTCACACCTCATAAAATCAATTGTGAATTTGGGCAATGCACAGATATTCTTTTGGAGAGCATACAAACAAATCTACAAACACCTGCAGAATCACCTTCCTGATGGTATGGGTAATCCAGCTCATGACATGAAAGAGTAGAACATGGAAGTGATAGCTATGAAAGTGTTTCAGACAACTTAAGGTAGAACAAAGAACAAATGAGATCAAAAGCAGCATATTCCAAAAGAAACCACCTAGATGCACAGAAAGTACATGCTAGTACAAAACTAGTACACTAGAATGTAACATTTGACGTCTGTTATTTAAAAAAATATATTAGGATATTCAGGATTTAAATAATAATAATAATAATAAATCATTTTTAACTTATGTTAATTACTTGAATTTTCTTATAAAAGTAATAGACACATAATGTCAACAACCATTTCCCTTTGTAGTTTTTAATCAGGACAATCTAATGCCAAACTTTTTTACATATATTGTCCTACGTATTTACACTGTGCTAACATGAGCAGATACATACAAAAGTGACAGTTATTAAAAGACAGTAGAAAACAAACACATTCCAAGACCGGAGCATAAGTGAGGTGTGACCTGACAGTACGGATAATTAGCTTTAGGAGAACTTTAACATGTTTTTTTTGTTTGTTTGTTTGTTTTGTTTTGTTTTTATATATATATAAGAGCAAGAAATAGGAAAAATGGAAAAATTGTAACCCCTCTGTGAACAACAAACAGGTTTTTTTTAAGTTTCCTACATATTTTTCTATAGTTTATCTGGAAACTCACTGACCATGAAAGAAAGATACTCAGTAGCCTTACTCAGTGCCATCAACAGGCATTTTGCAGTATTCCCATCTCAGTTTTAATACATTTTGAATCTTAAAATGTTTATTATTTCCTTTTGTGTCATTTTTATTCTAAGGTAAATCAAAGTTTAGCCATTTCTGGGGCACAAAAAAACAAGGAATAATATAGGCAATCATATTCTGCCTACTTAAATTTTCATACTGGCTTTCAGCCATTAGCTTTTTGTAACCAGGTTACTTGCTAGTAATAACATTGCTTAGACATTAGCCTGGACAGTTCACAGACAGTCCTAGCTTGAAATGTTGAATATATAAAAGGTGGGAAAAGAAACATGCATAGTACAGCTGTGTCCTTGAGAGTGTTAGAGTAGGCCAGCTGAAGAACTAGCAGTAAAAGGTGGTGCACTTTAACCCTAATTCAGAACCTGATATCTATCAGACCAGAATCACAGAAGTGATGTTGGAAGGGACCACGGGAGGTCATCTTGTCCAACCCCCGCTGCAGGGATGCCTAGAGTCAGTTGCTCAGGACCATGTTCGGACAGCTTTTGAGTATCTCCGAGGATGGAGACTTCACAACCTCTCTGGACTACCAGTTCCACTTCTCAGTCACCCTTGCAGCATAAAATTGTTTCCTAAACCCAGACGCTCTTGAGCTGTGTGCACTATGCATGATATGTGCACTGGCTAGCAGGCTACCAGTGTGGCAAGAGAGCCCAGTGCAAAATGGGAGGAAGCAGTTGAGTCCATGGCCAGTTCAAATGTCAGGAAGCTGTGTGTAGCCAGTCTCCAGGGAGTGCTGTGACCAGGGCAGATACAGACAGGGATAGGGACAGAGACAAGGCTGTTTGTGTAGCACTTGTCATGGAAGGGCATGCAAGAAGGATGGCACACTCTTGTCAATGGGTGGTCTACTTTGCTTTCCTGCTCTGCCCACCATTAGGTCTGCAGCCCTGATGGCCTCCCCAGCCAACTGTGATGCATTAAACAATACGCTGTCAGGTGTGTGGCAGTGAGGAGGCACAGACATGGTGACCACTCGACAGGAAGCCATGTCCTCCACTTCTGTTCCCCCAGCAACCAGGAGAACTAATACAACCAGCCAGACAGAGCTCCAGTTAGTTCATGTGACCACCCAGCTCTCAGGCTGGAGTGGTGTGCCTGCTGCTCCCTGAGACTGAGGGCAAGAGCAAGCACACCTATGTGAGGTGTGCCCAAGTAGATGAACTGCTCAGTCTGGTGGCCAAGCTTAAGGAAGAAGTGGGGAGCCTGGGAAAGATCTGGGAGTATAAAAAGATGATAGATCAGTGGAGCCATACTCTGGTTTCTCAGGTATTCACTTGCCAGCCTGTCATAGACACTAGTGAAGCAGGCCTGGCATCTGGTATGCATCAGGACAAAGGCAGCAACTTGAAGGACTCTGAGGAGTGGAAGCATGTTGCCAAAAGAGGACCCTGTCTGCCTTCTCAGCTTCCACTGCTTAATAGGTAAAAGGCCCAGGGTGTGGCTGGTGAGAAATATGAAAAGAGGGAAGAAGAATCATCTATGCAAGTTCTCTGTCCAAGACCAGATCAACAAAGGCTTTGTAGCAAGTGCAACGTCAAGACAAGCACTGTGAAGAAACAGCTTTGAGTTGTATTCAGAGGTGGTTCCTTCCTCAAAGGAACGGAGGTTCCCATTGGCAAACCAGACCATCTTCAGAGAGAAGCTTTCTTGCCTTCCTGGGGCTCATATCAGGAATGTTACCAGGAAGCTTTAGAGCATATTACTGCCTTCATATTATTACTTTATTGGGTTTACATGGCAAGGTTTTGGTAGCTGGGAGCTGCACAGGTAGCTTTTGTGAGAATAATCCAGAAGCTGTCCCATGTTAAATAAGGGATAGTTTCAGCCACCTTATAAGGGACCTGCCACTGGCCAGAGCTGAGCCAATAAGCAATGTTATTTGCATCTCTGTGAGAGTATATTTAAGAAAAGAAAAACAAACAAACAAAAAAACCTGCTGTGCAACAGCATCTGGGAGAGCAAGGAGTAAGAAATAGCCCTGCAGACCCCAAGGTCAGTGTAGAAGGAGGGCAGGAGGTGCTCCAGGTGCCATAGCAGAAGTTTCCCCGTGGCCTGTGGAGAGGCCCATGGTGAAGCAGGCTGTCGCTTGCAGCCCATGCTGTAACATGGTGGAGCAGGTTTCCATGTTCCAGCCCATGGAGAAGCCCACAGTGGAGCAGGTGGATTTTACTTGAAGGAGGCTGTGGCCTGTGGAGAACCCCTTCTGAAACAGACTTAAGGACAGACCTGTTGCTCTTGGAGAGGAGCCCATTCAGTAGCAGGCGATGTGGCAGCAGCTGCTGCCTGTGGTACAGACCATATTTAGAGCAGTTCCTGAAGAGCTGTTGCATGTGGGAAATCCAGTCAGGATCAGTTCTGAAAGGACAGTACCCCATGGGAGGGACCCCACATTGGAGCAGGGGAAGAGAGTGATTGTTAAGGAGTGGTGAAGACAAAGTTCTACAGACTGACTGCAACTCCCATTCCCCCATTCCCTTGTGCCACTCAGGGGGAGGAGGTGGATAAGAGTGGAAGGGAAGAAGGTGTTTTTAGTTTTTTGTTTGTTTGTTTTCTGTTTCTCACTTCTCTAGCTTGTTAGTAATAGGTAATAAATTTATCTATTCTCCCTACACTGAGTCTGTTTTGCCCATGACGATAATTATTGAGTGATCTCCCTGCCCTTATCTCAACCCTTGAGCCCTTTTCATCATGCTTTCTCCCCCTTTGTGTACAGAGACTGAGAGAGTGGTTGTGGTGGAGTTTGGCTGCCCAGCTGGGTAAAACTAGTACAGTTACACACTCCTTTTTCAAGTAGGTACCAACAACATAGCTACAAGAAACCTGGGGTCTATCAGAAGAGATTTCAGCATCCTGGAGAGACATCTAAAGGACTTTGAAATACATACAGTGTTTTCCTCAATCCTTCCAGTAATGGGGATAGACAGGGAAAGAAACAGGTGACACCAGGTCATCAGTGCCTGGCCCAACAAAAGAAATGCTTTTTCATTTACCTCAGTGGAAAGAGGAGGTCAAAGAAAAACATTTGATACTAAGTTTTTTGTTGTTGTTGTTTGTTTGTTTGTTTGTTTGTTTTCCCTCAGTGTTTAATAGTAATGACAGATCTTGGATTATTTGGACCTCAGAATTGGAGGACCATGACTGGGGGAACAGTGACTTTCCACCTGTGGTCAACAAAATTGTAAGGGAACTGTTGTATCAGCTCAAAATTAGTAAGTCCCTGGGTCCAGAACAGATACACCCCAGAATGATGAAGGAATTAATGGATGTTATAGCTAGACACTTCTCAGCAATTTACCAAAGTTCATGGGAGTCTGTGGAGGTCCCTGCTAACTGGAAACTAGCCAACATTATACCCATCTATGAAAAGGGCATGAGAGAAGACCAGGAAACTATAGAACTACTAGTCTAACCTCTGTCCTTGGAAAAGTTATGGAGAAGATTGTCCTGAAGTTCTCCTTGTTGAGCTTCATAAGGTTACTATCAGGCCATTAGGCCATTTCTCCAGCCTGTGCAGGTCTCCATAGATGATATTACGACCTTCTGGCTTATCAGCTACTCCTTGCAGTTTTGTATCATACGCAATCTTACTGAGGGTGCCCTCTGTCCCATGATCTAGATCGCTAATGAAGATATTAACTGTTTAACCCCAGTGTTGACTTCTGGGGTACACTGCTAATTACAGGCCTCTAATTAGACCACAGATTACCACTCTCTGGGCCTGGCCATTCAGCCAGTTTTCAATCCACTTCACTCTCTGCTCATCCCTCCCATACTTCATCAGCTTGCTTACAAGGATCTTATGTGAGACAGTGTCGAAAGCCTTACCGAAGTCAAGGTAGACAATATCCACTGCTCTCCCCTTGTCTGTCAAGCCAGTCATCTAATTATAGAGGGTCACCAAGTTGGTCAAAAATTATATAAGAATATTTTTCAATAAATTCACTACAATTCTCTTTTAAATAATAATGCTTATTTTAAATCTCAGATGTTAAAAAAGAATAACAAAGAGAACATACCACTTAAGTTTCAAAGACAATTAAACACAACTGCAATATAAAAAAAAATGAAAAAATATCCTTTTTTATCATTAATTACTGAAAATGAGAGAAAAGGTTTTATTGATATCACTAAAGAAAATATCATGACTAGAGCCTGATTCTGATGTACTTAGCATTTTCAGATTTGTGAGTTCTGTAAGTACATCACTAACCTCAAGCCATTATATGTCAGGTATTCCGATTATAGGATTTTCTTTTATTGTTTTCTTAATTCCCTCCCAGTGATTCATCAATTGGTCTCCAATGTTCAACAACAACCATATTCTTAGGCTTGTAAGGTACTGCTTGATATAAAAGTAAAATACTTTTTGTGCACTTTCATGTCTACACTTAAAGCAATTGACTTTCTTTTCCCAGATACCATTTCAGGTTTGAACAATCCTTTGATCAATAGGATTCCCATCTACAGTACTATAAGTTCAAAGCATAAATTCAGTAATGGAGAAATGAAGTACAGTTGCCCTGGTAAGATTACAGACAATGGAATGGAAATGGAGAAAAGAGGGTTGCAAAACAACAAAAACAACAAAAAACTCACAGATATACTTAATGTTCCTGTGCTACACTGTGCTATACTACTAAAGTATGGCAGGGTATCCCTCTGGCAGTTAATTGTTGGATTTAACTTGTAGTGGATCAATATACATGAATATTGGATTTCTGTTATCAGGGAAGATTTGCGTATGAAGCAGTGAAAGATAGTTGTGTTTTGTTTACGGTCTGTGATTTATCTATTCAGCTTTATCACATACCATATAAATATTTTTGGAAAATGAGTAAGTCCTTTCAATTGCCCCAAATTCACTCTTTCATTCATTCATTTCCTTCTTGTGTACTCTATATTATTATAATAAATTGTTTTTCAGTATATTTTATGTTCCCTTCGTTATAATCAAATCAGTAAAGTGACAATCCAGATGACTCCTACTTAGGAGAGTGGTTTTAATTTCTCAAAACATAGGTAATTAGTAGATGTCATGCTGTGAGGCTGCAGGTATTAGTACCTATTCTGTATGTTTAATTATTTTTGATATTGTAAGCAGTGATACTACTTTTTTTCTATAATTTCCAAACATGTCCTCTACTTGTTTTCATTACTGTACTTAACTTTGTAAATGTTTTATACATAGGGAAGAAGCATGGCTGAAAACAGAGTTCTACAGAGAACTTTTAAGAAAGAAGGAAATCAAGCCTGTCTCCAGGTCTTAGGCTAAGATCCCAGCAACTGGGTTGCCTCCCCTCCATTCTTGTCACTTGTATGTATTAATTAAAAAAAAAAAAAAATCAAGATATTGTCTTTTCAATGAATTCATTATGTTACCTATTCCCAAATGATGTTACAATAAGTATATAGTTAGTGTTACTATATATTTGTGTTTCTTTATTTTAGATTATCAAAGCAATAATACTCAAGTAACCTTTAAAGAGATGAAGTGCGCATGGTACAGCCCCTCACACATAGAGATACTCTCTCAGCCATTCTCTCCAGGAAAATCTAAATCTTTGTTTGAGACATCTTTCTAACTCTGGAAAGTCAGAACTAACTCTTTCTACTTTGGAAAGTAAAACCTTTCCATAGTGGAACGTTTCATTCCCTCAGACAGTTATTTCCAACATACTTCAGCTCACCTTGTAATTTAGAGGGTTCATTTCATCTCTTCTAACCACAACTGAAACCTTTCATTACATGTCTGAAGTTTTGAGGTCAACAATATTTCTTTAATTTGCACAGCAGCATTACTATTAGTGGTGATCAATAAAGTCAACAACAGTAAAAATGTTTTGGACTACTTTCTCAACTCTCTTAATTTAATATCACTTTCCATTGGAGAAGTTTTTTAAAGAGCTTTTGAAAGAGTTTGTTAAACAGCTTATAGCAGAAATCTGTTTCTGTTTATCTGCAAATAATGAAAACTTCCCTCAGCTACAACCAACAAAGTGTTCTAGGGATTTTGTATTTTGACCAATTAAGTCACCTCAAATGGCTTGCTTTACCTTCAGCAAGTACTTCAGGTATTCCTACCAGATATTTTGAGAGATAATTCCTATAAAGAATGTCTGCAGGAAAATTCCAAATAACATAGGTAGCAGCTGAAAGGAGGATAAAATCAACTCTAAACGCTATTGAAAAGTTCAGTGATAAGGGCTGGAGGCAACAAAATAGAAAATTCTCTACTAACAAGCTAAGTCCTTCATATGAAGAGGGGATATATAAAAGATACAAACCTGAGGCATAAGCAACTTTTTATTTTTATTTTTTATTTTTTTCCTTTTTTTTTTTTTTGTAATTTCATCTCCTTCACATGGCACTCAGAAATATATATATGTTTTTGTTTGTTTGTTTGTTTGTTTGTTTTCTGAAATAATAATTAACTTTTCATACCTATTAGAACTAATATACCAGATTTTCTCCTGGGTTGAAACTGATCAGTGATGCAGTTCACCAACTTTTACGGGCAGATCAATAAAAAAATTATGGCTGATTTGACTCAGTCTTCAAATGTGTTCTTAAGTCATAAAATAAGTTAGTCAAAAGCCAGTCAAATTATACTATCATGTGTTTACCGCAGGCTAAAAGGATACCCACAATCAGATATTTTGACTTGGTTTATGTGTGATAATATGTGCATTATTTACACTGAGTTAATAAAAATAAAATATTAAAGTTCCATTTGATGGGTCTGGAAGCTACTTTAGGTACTTCTACATATTGAGACTACAATATCAGCAGAGACATTTGCTTCTGACACTCTTAACATGTGGCTGGAAAGCTATGGAGAGGAAAAAGGATCTGGGGGTGTTGTTTGACACTTGCCTGAACATGAGCCAATAGTGTGCCTAAGTGGCCAAGAAGGCCAATAGCATCCTGTCTTGTATCAAGAATAGTGTAGCCACCAGGACCAGGGAGGTGGTCTTCCCCCTGCACTGAGCTCTGGTGAGGCTGCACCCTGTGTACTGTATTCTGTTTTGAGTCCCTCACTACAAGAAAGACATCAAGGCCCTGGAGCATTTCCAGAGAAGAGCTATGAAGCCGGAACACAAGTCTTACGAGAAGCGGCTGAGAGAACTGAGGTTGTTTAGTCTGGAGAAGAGGAGTCTCAGAGGAGAGGAGGCTCAGAGGAGTTGCTCTCTCCAACTACCTGAAAGGAAGTTTTGGGGAGCTGGGGGTCAGACTCTTCTTGCAGATAAATAGTGATAGGACAAAAGAGAATGGCCTCAAGTTGCACCAGGGAAGATTTAGGTTGGAAATTAGGAGAAATTTCCTCTCAGAAAGAGTGGTCAGGCATCAGAATGTGTTGCCCAAGGAAGTGGTGGAGTCACTGTCCCTGGGTGTGTTTAAGGACAGGTTGGATGTGGTACTTAGAGACATGGTTTAGCATGCAATACTGCTGACAGGGGGACAGTTGGACCAGATAATCTTGGAGGTCTTTTCCAACCTTAATGACTCTATGATTTTATGAAGATGCAAAAGCTGAAGGAAAAGAGTGAAATCCAGAGTCCTACATTGGAAATTTCACATTTGCATACAGTAAATGGAAAATCAAGTGCTTTAGAATGGCATATGAAATTCTCAGGCCACAAAGAGTGGGATATCCCTTTCAACTGGGATCACCAAAAAACTCTTGCATTACTTAAATCTGCATTTGTATGCAGGAGTGGTGGAGATGTTTTGAGATGTCTCTTTATTCTCAGGAACATCAGGCTGAAAGTTTGTCTTTCTAAAATAGTCCTATATTGCTGTCTCTCAAAAATGAGACTGGCCATTCCTGCTCTTTTTTTTTTTTTATATATATATATATATATATATATATATATATGTATTTTTTTTCCTCAAGGCACCTCAACACAGTGTCTCAAGGCGCAGTGTGCTTAGATAGTGGGAGACGTAGAAGCTAATTTTGGGAATGTTTCTAGCACAAGAAAATATTGTTACTTAGAATGGCCACAGCCTTCCAAGGTGAATGCTCCCAACACAAAAACATACAGCCTGTTGGTAAAGCTACTCCTGAAAAAGGGAGAGGTGTGCCCTTAAAATCCCTCAGGTGAAGGAAGTCATTGAACTTAACTCTGTATACCTTATGCAGGTCCTCCAGTCCTCTACAGATACTGCACTTTTAACAAATAAAATAATATTCTCTGGCTAATGTGGATTATCTAATTAGGCTGGGGCTTTTTACTAGTTATGTTTAAAATAATATGACTAAGGCACCACAAAATCTGTGGGTAGGTAAGATACAGGCACCTCAAGGTCAGTATTTGGACAGTGAGATTGTGGACCACAAAGCTTGCCATGCTTTACATAGTTCTCTGATCTACTTTCCACTAAAGAGTGACCTACTTAAATAATGAGAAAAGAACATTAGTGTTATTTAGTATTTAAAGTGTTAATCATAAAAGATATCACAAAGATCTTTCATTAATGTATGAGTCACTACACAGCACTGCCCAATTTATTACTGGTTTACAAGCATCTTGTTCAAGAAACACAAGCAACTCCTCCTGTTTTAAATGTCAATCAATCAATGTTAACATATGGTCTTTCATAGATAAATCTTCCAACATTATCGTGGACACAAAAACTATTGTTTTGGAGATAACTCCCCTTCAGTTTTTATACTCAATGCAAATCTCTTCCACAGCATATTCATCTATCCCAGTTTCTGGCATTAGTTTGATTACATGAATAGCAATCATATAGAACTGTACCAGTTTTTCAGCATGACTAATTTTCTCAAGCAGACAGAGAGAGACAGCCACACCAATAACACACCCACCATCATTTTGCATAATGTGTACTTTATACTTGCCAATCTGTTCACATATAAGGATTTTTTTTGCAGCTGTTGTAACCAAGAACTTTAAAAAGAGAACCAAGAGCTTTAAAAAGAAAACATTTAAAGAGATAACATAAAGTCTGACAGTAAGAAAAAGTTGGACAAAATTTAATTCAGCAAACATGGTGAGCCCAACTTCCATCATTTCAGAGCTATTGAAACATTAATCAGAAAGGGTGTAGACACTTCACACATTTGTGCATTTCCTGATTATATCCATTTTAAGATGCACTGAACCATGTGCCATGAGTAAACTAAAGAGGATAAACTCCAAATAGGATAGCCTGGAATTTTCACAGATAATTTTATAATATACCCCACTCCATGAATACATGAATATGTTAAGATTTTTTTTGTTAGGCTGAATTAGCACCTGGACTTCATCAGTACACATTGTCTGTCCTGTTCTTACGATTCAGCACCAAGCCACAGAAATTATATTCACCAGTTATACACATCCTCCATTGGAGCAGAAGCTATGCTGGAACCTGAACAGAGAACCTGAACAGATCCACAGAACAGAGGTGTTGCTTTGTACAACATGCCAAGAGGTCAGCATCTAATGATTGCAGGGACTTATCCCTAAAGGACAGTGATTCTGTGGGATTGGAAAGAGCAGGCAGAGAGTCACAAATGGTTTCTGAATATCACAGAACTTCTTTGAACTTTCCACTTTAGCTCCAACTACTTTTATTTCCTCATTAACAGACAAGATCAGAGGGAACCAGATCAGTGATATAATTAAGTGTATATGAAGTTTAGCCAAGTTTAATATGGACAGCATTTACTCAACTTTTCATTGCTTGTCCTGGAGTACAAGGAAGATAAATTTACCCACTCATCTTATTTATCATATTCCCATTGTACCCTTTGCTTCATGGTCAATAAATTAAATTACAGAAAGACAAAATCTTTTTTTAAAACTGAGACATTTGAAATTTATTTAATGCATTTCCCTTCTTCAGCCAGCCAGTCAGCATTGTACATAAGAAAACAATGACGAAAGAGTAAATTATATATTTATATGTACATATATGCACTGTTGTCCTCTCCCTCTGAAACTCTGCCTCTGAAACTTTACCAGAGTTGCCTGTCTGTGATCTGATTCCTAGAGAGGAGGGAGAAAGCTGTGCCAAACATGCAAGTGTGCATTGTTATAATTCAGACTCAAGGCAGATCCACTTGCAGCAGTACACTGCTGCCACAAATCTGTGCTTCAGCCAGGTGAGGTCAGCTGTTGTTTATTGCCTATTCTCCACTCATGGCAGCTGAGGTTACCTTTCTGGATGTGCAGATTGCATGCGACTTGAAAAATGTAAGAGATATATTGTCTGAAAGTCAGAACAGGAAACTTATTGAGAGAGGTGACTGAGGTCTCTCTATTTAAGTGCCTATTCCCTTCTGAGCTTTTGTACTGAACAGAGATAACCATCTGTGCTCAATTGCTACTTATGAGTTTGTAACATCAGCATCTGTTGATAAAGAAAATATGGGAGTCTGTGCCCACAATAACTGAAGCCTCATTTACCACATCAAAACTCACTTCCTAATTGTTCAGTTTTATTTTAGTTGGAGTACAGGTGTTGTCACTCCTTCTGATATCTGAAATTATTTAGAGTAAGATTCACCCATAGAATTCTGTGTTGGCTTTTAAATAAATAAATAAATAAATATTTTTAAACATGGATAAAAAAAGTAAAAATAAAATGTTCTTCATGTTTCTCAAATAAATTAATATATATATATATGATTTCTAAGGGTTGTTTTTCTGTGTAACCAAATGCTCTCAATCTAAAATGATGGTTTTAGACTATGGGGACATAAAAGTGAAATCTCCTCAAAGATCATAGAACATATGTCTCTTTTCTGCCAGCTGTAAAAGATTAGCCAAGAATGTCTGCCTGTCTGCTACTGACAATTCTTGACAAATTTTCATGTTGCAGCATGAGATATTAAATCATAAAAAATCAGTCGTACAATTGGCATAAAGCCACAGTCCAGCAGCAAGGTGTGTACCCATACCATTTTCATATGACATATACATTCGATGTGGAGTGTTGTATTTGAGATTGTCAAAATCCGTGTTAGTTTTGAAGACAGCAGTGTGAAAACTGGATGACTTAACAGAGGAAGCTGCTATAAGTTGTTAGTGCCTGAAGTGGGAGCTTCTCTATCTCACATCAAGGGAACTTCTGTGCTACTTAACTGCAGTCAGAGTATTTGCATGGCTGTGGAGAGTGAGGCTGGGTCTGATGGGCTTGCAAGCTGTAGCCCATATCTAGCTATGACAGACTGGAGATGGTTACATATAGAGCAATTCAGTTGTCTCTCTATTGCGTTTTCAGGAGACACAGTAATTGAAACGCTATGTGAAAAGACTTAAATGGGCTTCTATAAGACTTACTTTGAGCTCCACCTGGCAGGCAAGCATCTGAATTTCTTCAGGGTTGAAGTAGTCATCAACCTGTTTTATCCACACTTGTGCAACATTATCCGGCTGTCTACAAGCAGCTGTACCCCAGCAGGAAGCACATAAAAGTATCTCCAGCGTCTGCACACACAGCACAACTAATCTGAAACTGAGTAAATCTTTAACAGGTAATTGGGTTTATGTAACAAACATTCTAAAAGGAAATAAAGATAGATTTTACATCAATAAGAAGCTGAATTTCAAGAAGGAGTGGAGTTATGACCAAAGACTGTCTCTACAGCAGAGAGACTTCATTTCTGTTTGACAAAACAAATAAAAACTAAATAAGAATTGAATTACTTTGTGCATAGACACATAGCTTCAATAAAAAGACTAGAAACCAGCCCCTCTCTGATAAATTACTTGCAGGCAGTGTTCTGGGATGTCTGAGTTTTCAAGGTCAGTTGCTGGAGTTGTGAGGTAGAGACCCCTTCTGAGTGCTTCAGGAAGTACCAGGCTACTTTTGCCACAGTTAGAAAGCCTTAGTGAAGGTTTTGGTTCACCTTGGATGTGGACCTTTCCTCGAAAGCTGGGAGTCTAAACTGATTCATATTACAATGTTCAGCAGCCTAGAGGGTCTGAATCCTTCTTCAAGACATACTGGATCTGAGCCATGTGCAAAAACCTTTCCTTGCAAGATGATAAGAATCATTAAACCATTAGAAAGTAAATGGTGGTTTTATTGATGCTGGAAGCAAGGAGATTGTTTCTTCTCTACATTAAGCAAATAGTTGTTTATGTTTGCATATTCTGCCTAATACCTATCAGTATTTGCTAAGTTGTATGAAATCAACAACACCTGTATACTTTTGTTTAACCAAAATACCAAAATGTTCTATGCTGTTAAAGTGGTATTGCAGATATTATGCAAATTTGTTCAAAATGAACTTATCACTGATGCAATTATTGTTAAAGTAAAAAATTTTGAAAATAGTAATTGAACGTGACCTGTAATCTGATTTGTTTTTTGGAACTTAATCCCCCAATAAATTGTTTAGTTTTGAGCATCAATTCAATGACCTAGAAAGGTTCAAAGGTAACACTTGCCAATACTGACTTATGCACAAACACAGACCTAATTCTGACTGTCTGAAAATTTTACATTTTATTTTTATGTGTGTTATTACTCTGTATGTGCCTCCAAAATAATTACAGTGTTATGGTATAACCAGATATTTACACTAGACAAAATAAGAGAGAAATGTCAATCAACTCACCTGGAGAAACAGGAATAAATCTCCTTAATTATATGTAACAGTTGCTAAGCAACAAGTCAGGTCAGAGTGTAAGCTTAATTTAATTTTCTTTAATATATATATAAAACTACAATGAATGAAATATTTTTCTTTTGTGGAGGGGGGGGGAGAGACAGGGGGGGTCCTTCTCCAGAGGAGGAGGGAGGGGAGGGAATGGTATGGGAGGGCACGGGAGGGTATGGGAGGAGAGGAGAGGAGAGCAGAGCAGAGCAGAGCAGAGCAGAGCAGAGCAGAGGAGAACCTTCAAATATCACCTAGTCCAACTGCCTGACCATTTTAAAGCTAACCAAAAGTTAAAGCGTGTTACTGAGGACATTGTCCAAATGCCGCTTGAATACTGACAGGCATGGGACATCAACAACCTCTCTAGCCTCTTCCAGTGTTTGACCACTCTCACATAACAATTTTTTTTTCTAGTGTACAGTCTGAACCTCCCCTGATGCAGCTTTGTAAGGTACCGATGTGTCCTGTCATTTATTACCAAGGGAAGCACCTTCCTCTCTCTTCCCCCTCTTCAAGAAGAGAAGCCCACCTCTAAGCCTTCTCTTTTCCAGACTAGACAACCAAAGTGTCCTCAACTTGGGAGGACAAGCCTCCCATCTCTTTTCCCAGCTTTGTTGCCCTCCTCTGGATGTTTTCATGGACCTTACTAACTTTTTCATATTGTGGAGGCAAGAACTGTACACAATATTCAAGGTGAGGTCACAGCAATGCTCAATATAATGGGAGAATTACCTCTTTTGACCAGTTGGTTATACTGTGACTAATGAATCCCAAAATGTAGTTTGCCCTCTTGGCTGCCAGGGCACACTGCTGACTCAGGAAGATTAATGTAAACATGAAAAAAAAAATGAGAACATAACAAGAAAATTATTATTTTTAATATATATGAAGGCATGAATAGAGCTATGTGGCACTCACTGAAGATATAAGCTATTTAAGTAAATAATTTAGTCAGTGTTAAGAATGCAAATATATAGGCACTTTGAGATTCCTGTCCAAGAATGAGTTCAAAGAGAAGATCTGAAGTGAAAGAGCTGAAAAGATTAGGTAACTGTAGAAGACTTTTCACCTCTAGATCTCTGTTTTTAATTACAACAGAAAAGTTATTGCAGTCTGAAGACTGAAATAAATTTGCTTTTCTTAGTCCACTTGTTCCAAGTGAACGTTTGTCCACATCACACTTATTATTCTGAACACAGAGGATCAAACTGGCTTTGTTCTTGGACTGCCTTTATATTGCAAGGAAATGTTTCCTCTAGAACAGGATGTGCTTTATATCTATGAATAGAACTCTTCGTTTGAGAGTTATCATTAAACATGATCTCACCAAAAAATGGAAACAGAGGACTGGAGGATTAAAATGAAAGTTCAAAAAGAATAAGATTCCACGTAGCTCAATAACTCAAGATAAATATAAGACTTATAGACAAGGATCTAAATGGTTTCAGGAGCATCTATATAAATGGTAGGATTTGGTTAGCTAACAATGAGGACAAAGAAGATCATAGAAACCTCAAAAAGTTTCTGCTATCAAAAATGCCACAGAAAATGGACCTGTCCATTCAATGATACATACAGAACTGTAGAAATAATTAGAAACTCTGTTGTAGTGTTTTCCACCTCCTCAATACCTCCTGCTTGGTTTTGGCTGGAAGCCAGCAACATTTTAACTTGATACAACACTCCCACCCCCAACGTCCACCCCACCCATGTAATATCAGTAAAAAGCTGACAAAAATAAACTATAAATAAAATGTGTAATTGCCACTTGTATATGGACAGCCAGTCAGAAAAATGTATTTTATTGATTTCACTAATTAAAACAACAAGTGGAAACCATGTGCAAGATTTAACTGTTTGGTTTAGTTTGGTTTCAGTATTCTCTTTTTAAACCCACATTTTCTAACACAAGTTTTATGTTGTAACTTCATGCATCACCTTAATGGCCAGAGAGGTTTGGTGTTCTGAAAAGACGACTGTGTCCAGACACATAAGTTATGTATCTAGCTGTAGTGTATAGTGGTGTTAAAGGAACACTTTTAAATTACAGAAAGTGGAGGCATAAGCAATGAAATGCAGAGGAGTTTAAATGAATATGAAAGGATCCTGTCACACAAATAGGAATTTTAACATGAGTTAACAAAACAAAATGGTAGCAGGGTCAGATGTTTCTCACTAACACCAGAAGATCATTGATGAACAGTAGAAGGTCTGTCTGCCATATACAGGACCAAAATATATAGTATATTCAAAATGTAGTACAAGAAGCTTTTTATATATGCTTATTTACAAGATCACCACAATAAGGTTTTACGTCCATCCGTCCCCCCCCCCAACACACACACTTTGTTCACACTTTGTTGCATGATGAATTATCCCTAGATCATATATCTTTGACAAATATTTTCATAGTACATTTGTTTTGTGGCTTACATCAAATGATCTTATCTCCTGTGTTAAACAAATGTTTTCAAGTATCTTGAACTGGGCTTGTGGTGAAAGCATGCTAGTTTTAAAATTTCAGGATAAATATTATTATACCCACAATGGACTGGTCTTTGTCAGTTCTAATTCTCTATGCAATTGGCAACTGCAGAACTTTATTCTGAAACTGACCTTGCAAACTTCTCCCCATTATGCCTTCCCTCTGAAATGCAAATGCAACTCTTGCTCCATCAATGCATAGCTGAGACTGCAGTGAGTATATCTGAGAGCAACCATAAACAGAACATGTATATGTAAGGTAAAATATTTTGCTTTCATTTGTGAAGCAGACAACTGAACAATTTTGACTGACTTGCCAAGAGTTCACAAGAGTGAACAGTTATCCAAGGGATCCCGGTGCTACAGCTGGTCAGCTCAAACACATTTGAAGGACTTGCAACTGCCTGGCCCCCACCCTCCAACCACATTTAATCCTAGGTATGTTGAGTAAAGGGGAAAAAAAAGAGAGAAATTATTTTTCTGTTAGGGTGGAGAATAGATTCAAACACATATGAGAATGTTTCAAAATCAAACAAAAAACATCATAACAAGTGTGATTTCCATATATCCTTAGCTTAAGATCTTTTGTCTCAGGTGAGGGAAAAGGCTGAAAAATTAGAATCCAGAATGCAGAAAAATAAAAATAAAAATAAATAAATAAATAAATAAATAAATAAAAGTAAAAGTGGGTATGGAAGTGTAATACAAGCTTGAAAATTAGGAACTTATTGAGAATACAGAAATGCATTGTCTGTACTGCTTGGCTTGAGTCTCACATTTGTTGTGATCAACTCCACAGTCAATAAAGAAGAGGTTTTGAGATATAAGGGGCCTGTGGAGTTGTCAAATCTGGGCACAGGCCCAAAGGTCCAAATGAATTTGTGTCAGAATGTGGATTTGTACACTTGGCTGAAGATTTGTACTATACAAAAGACATTTAAGATATCTGAAAAGTGTTGAAAGAGGATGTGGGGTACCCTTTGTACAGATAGTTCTGTATCATTTACCATAACCAAGAGTACAAATCCCAAGTGAGTTTGATTTTTTGTGCTTTTTTAAATTGTCCAGATGTCTCTGGAAGTGTTGAGACTATTCTTTTACTCCTTTCTTACCTTGTAGGGCATTGACAATAAGCTTAAATGTTTCCTGCAAAATACTAACAATACAACAATAAATGGTTCCTGTGATTCCCATCACCAGGAACAATGTCTTACACAGAAATGTATTGCACATTTCTTGAGGTGCACAATGTGATGTTTTCTGGTACGTCAGTCTAGCATTAAGTAACATGACTTATGGCTGTTCATAGGGGAGAATTCCAAGTTAAAGAGAGCAACAACTATTACCTGAAGGATGTCTGGAAGGGGAGGGGAAAAACAAAAAATAATTAAAAAGAAATGGAAGGGACGGGACAGGACAGGACAGGAAGGGAAGGGAAGGGAAGGGAAGGGAAGGGAAGGGAAGGGAAGGGAAGGGAAGGGAAGGGAAGGGAAGGGAAGGGAAGGGAAAAGAGACTCTACTGAAACAACAAAAAAAATAAAAAAGAAAAGAAAATAAAAGAAAAAAGAATATAAGAAAAGAAAAGAAAGGAAAAGAAAAGAAAGGAAAAGAAAAGAAAAGAAATGAAAAGAAAAGAAAAGAAAGGAAAAGAAAGGAAAGGAAAAGAAAGGAAAGGAAAAGAAAGGAAAGGAAATGAAAGGAAAAGAAAAGAAAAGAAAAGAAAAGAAAAGAAAAGAAAAGAAAAGA